>NC_085990.1:26638269-26940908 GCF_030014385.1 Trichomycterus rosablanca | reverse complement strand
AGGTTTTTGAAGGCGCTTTATAAATAAGCCTGACCTGACTTGACTTTCCTCTGTAATATGAATCATTTGGTTTCCCATAATTCTTGACCACAATGTCAGTACCTGATGCTAAAAAAAATTATCCTTATATAAATCTACCACTAGTGTATTTTGGGGATGGTGCTTTCTAGCTAAAGTGGCTTGTTAATTTACAGCGCATCCTGCTGTGTTGACTTAATTCTTTATTTAAGTAAGTTTTTGAGTAGCTTTCGCTCCTTTTTCTTAAATGACTATGGTTAGATACTCCATACCCAGGTGGTGAAGCAGTACAATATGCAAGGCCACTAAAGTGGAGAGTTTGAGGTCCAGGGTTTGAGTATCAGCAATGTTACTCGACTAAACTATTGCTTAACAGAATTGGCTGTATCTGAGGGAGGGAAGCGGGCTGTTCAAGGTGCTGGTATGAGTTGTGGGGGATTCACATAGTATTACTTTCCGTACATGGTAAGGCTCTCTGCAAAAATCCACCCCGAACTAACTAGACTAACCAAGCTCTTCAGTATTTTTTAAAATGGTCCTGTATCTCTCTTCAAATCAAGGTTTTTCTGTGATTGGAACCCTCATTTCTTTTTTATCTTTATGAAATAATTGCCATTATTTCAGAAATTTTGACCATCAGCAAATGCGTTGGCAATGTAATGTCTTGCTGTAGATTAAAGCTAGTTGTAAGTTTACAATCTAACAGTTTGAAGTTTACAGTATGAAACCTATTGTCTACAAACATCAAAAAATGTAGATGGCCATGCACTTTGCCGCACAGGGACATCAGTGACACGCCCCTAGCAAAACGAGATGGAAAAAATGTAAATAAAAGAGAAAAGTATCACAACAAGGGCGGCACAATGGCTCGGTGGGTAGCACTGTCGCCCCACAGCAGAAGGTCCTGTGTTCGATCCCCAGACAGGGCGGTCCGGGTCCTTTCTGTGCAGAGTTTGCATGTTCTCCCCATGTCTGCATGGGTTTCCAAAGACATGCAGTCAGGTTCATTGGAGACACTGAATTGCCCTATAGGTAAAAGGGTGTGTGTATGTGTGTCTGCCCTGCGATGGACTGGCACCCCATCCAGGGTGTTACTGTGTGCCTTGTGCCCAGTGCCCATTGCCCCCCCCCCCCCCACACACACACACACACACAACCCTAATTGAATAAAACTCACAACTCAGTATCAAAAACAAAGTATCGCAACACAAACTATTCAGTCCACCAGCATGTGGTAACTCAGGAACTCAGTACAAACTGGAAAAGCAATTATAAAGGAGCATCAAGTGTAAATTCATTTGTAGGGCTCTGCTCAAAAGGGTGCCATCACATGCACCTGAAGGCAGATCGGTTGCACCCATCTGGACCCAGATGCACCGTAATGGCCAGCACATGATTGATGATTAAACATTGCCAGCACTTGCAGAAAATTAAAGTACTGGCCTTGCAGAGCAGGCGAATGAGCCAGCTGTGAAAATAGTGGCAAATGAAAAGCTCTCTCAGCTGCAGCGAATTAAGATAAGATGCAAAGACTGTCTGATTAAAAAAACCACTAGTCATCTGCACATTCCATGTCCTTTGTTATATAAGAGCAGGTGAGCATGATTCTGCAACTTATGACCCCTGCCAATCTCCACAGCTGGTGGACCCATTACAATTACTTTAAACATTTCTGAGTACAGGCGAAAGGTTTGGAATTTGTGTTGTTAGAAATATGGTGCAGTTTCTCATTAAGCAATACTAAACTGAAGGGTGGTTGTAGAAATTATTTGTACATTTTTATATGTGGTCAAATTGATATCAACTAAAAAGTGAGACCTTTTAAAGTGGTCTTCCATTTAAGCTATTTAAGATCTGTAATTTAATACTGTGGAGGCCCATTCAGATCTGAACGTAACAGTGTGTTTTGAAAACATGATGTATAAATGAGATTTATCTTACCGCTGAGAGGAGATCCATCTCCTGCAGCATGTCACTGAACATGGCATCAATGTCATCCATCTGTAATACACAAGACATCATTATTTGTGCTGTCATGTCTCATGAATTCATTTGCAGTAAACCTTGCAAAACATTTTGGACTCGTGAGTCCACAAAGTCCAATATTCCACAGGAAGAATATACAGTAATTAGAAAAGATCTTTATTGTTTCTTTAATTCTTCCAAACCGCTTTACATCTTCTGTCTTCTGTCTGGTCAGGCCTGAGCAATGTTACACTGGTTGTACTTCATGACACAACCCACCTTTTTTATCTGAGCTCGGGACCAGCACTATGAGTGCACTGATAAGTGCACTTCTTACTAGTTAGGCTAGTAAGTCATGTCCGTGCTAGCAACCAACCGGCTGATTTACCACTGTGCCACTGTACCCAAACATCCAACAGCCTTTAATTTTTTTTAATTAAATGCCAAATATCATAGTTATTAGTATGATTGTTAAAAGTGTTAACTTGACACCAATGTACCAACATCAAGGTTAAAGATAAAGGTCTGAGATGCTCAGTTCATGTCCATGAGGTAGAAGTTGTTGTTTACTTTTCCAGAACACAGATATAAACATTAATGTACATGGTATGCATGAATTTTCCACCAAATGCAGGGAGGAAGGTGTGCTTGCTACCTTAAACAGTTGTTAAAATGTGAATAACCTTTGTTTACTAAGATATAAAAGTTAAAACACCAACATAGTGGAACAGGTATCATGATGAAATTATGAATCCATACAAAAAGTATAAACACAGATAGCATTTAAAAACATTTAAATGCTAAAAAAATATGTTGGTATTAGTAACAATATTTTGCACAAGTATCAATCACACAGAAGCTTTCTGAAGTTCTCAGAGACAAAAACAACAACACTTTAGGCAGCACTTGGATGCAGCAAGTCAAAGAGCCATAACAAACACCTTCAGTACCACAACTGCCAAAAGTCTAGGATCCCCTATATATACAGTGGGGAAAATAAGTATTTGATCCCCTGCTGATTTTGTAAGTTTACCCCCTTACAAAGACTTGAACAGTCTATAATTTTTATGGAAGGTTTATTTTAACAGAGACAGAATTTCAACAAAAAATACAGAAAAAAAACTTTAAATAAAGGTTATAAATTAATTTGTATTTATTTAAGGGAAATAAGTATTTGATCCCCTACCAACCAGCAAGAATTATGACCCCCACAGACCGGTTATGTGCCCATGAGGCACACAAATTAGTCCTGTCCCTGTATAAAAGACACCTGTCACAGAATCAGTTTCTTCCGTTCAAATCTCTCGACCACCATGGGCAAGACCAAAGAGCTATCAAAGGACGTCAGGGACAAGATTGTAGACCTGCACAAGGCTGGAATGGACTACAAGACCATCAGCAAGAAGCTTGGTGAGAAAGAGACCACTGTTGGTGCGATAATTAGAAAATGAAAGAAATACAAGATCACAGTCAATCGCCCTCGCTCTGGAGCTCCATGCAAGATCTCACCTGGTGGGGTAAGAATGATTCTGAGAAAGGTGAGGTCAGCCCAGAATTACACGGGAGGAGCTTGTCAATGATCTCAAGGGAGCTGGGAGCACAGTCACCAAGAAAACCATTAGTAACACACTTCGCCGTAATGGATTGAGATCCTGCAGTGCCCGCAAAGTCCCTTTGCTCAAGAAGGCTCATGTACAGGCCCGTCTGAAGTTTGCCAATGAACACCTGAATGATTCAGAGAAAGCTTGGGAGAATGTGATATGGTCAGATGAGACCAAAATTGAGCTCTTGGCATCAACTCCACTCGCCGTGTTTGGAGGCAGAGAAATGCCCAGTGGGGATGGTGTTCTTGGGGCCATATCCAGCATTTCTCTGCTCCCAGCTCCCTTGAGATCATTGACAAGCTCCTCCCATGTAATTCTGGGCTGACCTCACCTTTCTCAGAATCATTCTTACCCCACCAGGTGAGATCTTGCATGGAGCTCCAGAGCGAGGGTGATTGACTGTGATCTTGTATTTCTTCCATTTTCGAATGATCGCACCAACAGTGGTCTCTTTCTCACCAAGCTTCTTGCTGATGGTCTTGTAGCCCATTCCAGCCTTGTGCAGGTCTACAATCTTGTCCCTGACGTCCTTTGATAGCTCTTTGGTCTTGCCCATGGTGGTTGAGAGATTTGAACGGAAGAAACTGATTCTGTGACAGGTGTCTTTTATACAGGGACTAATTTGTGTGCCTTTTGTGCACATAACCGGTCTGTGGGGGTCAGAATTCTTGCTGGTTGGTAGGGGATCAAATACTTATTTCCCTTAATTAAATACAAATTTATTTATAACTTTTATTTAATGTCTTTTTTCTGGATTTTTTGTTGATATTCTGTCTCTCTCTGTTGAAATAAACCTTCCATAAAAATTATAGACTGTTCAAGTCTTTGTAAGTAGATTTTATACAGAACAGTACAGAACAGTTCATTTCAAGAGCTAACTAAACATGCTAATCATAATGAAAAGAGATGCAGTGGGTGTAATAAAGCTCTTCTTGACAACATTAGTGTACTTATTATAAGATGCTCATCATAATTCTTTGCAAAATTATGCCAAATCTCCACATCATTCCACACAGATCCACAATTGCAGAGTTTAACATGCTGTCCCACACTCCACACACCAAACAGCTTCAGATCTGGAGTTTTAATGCCTGACAGCTCCATCATTCAGGATTGAAATGGCAGTATAATAGTCCTACAGGGGCATTGGAAAAGCCTAGATTGGGATAACATTGGGGGAAACTGGGGGATAATAATATTAAAGGCTCAATACTTCAATATTTATAAGTATTAAGTCAAAAGACTTGTCCAATGAATCAGACCTACTGGAACCTGGCCAGGCTAAAGTGGTGTTAAAACACAAAATGAATAAATGAATGAATGAATGAATCAAAAGTCAAAATACAGCATGTAAGTAAATGTAAAAATATATGCACTAATATGACCCCTTCCCCCACCCCACTGTATACTGCTTCCAAATATGTCCTTAGGACCCAAAAGACATAGTGTGACATTTAGCTACAGTGTGTTTTGTGCATATTTATTAATCCTCAAACTAATGCATAGTACATAAGTAAATGTGTGTCATTACTAAAAAACCCCACATGTGGTTTAGGCATTATCCTGGAAGCTCCTAAACAAAACTAAATCAGCAAGCAAGCACCAGACATGGTTTGGCAATAATGTCTACAATTGTGGTAAATGCTTACATTTTGCTTTAATTTCCTTGTTGTTCTGTTTTGTAGACGTTGCAGAAAAGATTTCAACCAAGCACACATGTCATGAAATATCTAGCCTGAGGGCAGATATTGTGCAACACACCCAGATTGGAGATAAAGACGTGGTATGCATACCTTTTCCAGGCATTCATTCTTTGTCAGAACTTGCAGCACAACTGCAAAACACTTACACTGAAATCCAATAGAGATTTCTTTTATAAAGAGTAGTGTTTTTAATGTTTCATAGCTAAGAAAAAACAAAGACATGTAAAGGACATACTAGGGAAACATGCTTTTTGAAGAAGGTTCTTCTTTTTCTAATGTGAAGCACCAACACCATGGGTGGAAGTTGATAGCTCAGTTTTAGCACACTTTGCATCAGTGTACTTTTTCATTTGAATACATTTATTTTTATTTGCTTAGCGTTTTAACTTTCTTTCATTTAACTGACCAGTCAAATACAGACATTGTTACAGTGTATCACAAAAGTGAGTACACCCCTCACATTTCTGCAAATATTTTATTATATCTTTTCATGGAACAACACTATAGACATGAAACTTGGATCTAACTTAGAGTAGTCAGTGTACAACTTGCATAGCAGTGTAGATTTACTGTCTTCTGAAAATAACTCAACACACAGCCATTAATGTCTAAATGGCTGGCAACATAAGTGAGTACACCCCACAGTGAACATGTCCAAATTGTGCCCAAAGTGTCAATATTTTGTGTGACCACCATTATTATCCAGCACTGCCTTAACCCTCCTGGGCATGGAATTCACCAGAGCTGCACAGGTTGCTACTGGAATCCTTTTCCACTCCTCCATGATGACATCACGGAGCTGGTGGATGTTAGACACCTTGAACTCCTCCACCTTCCACTTGAGGATGCGCCACAGGTGCTCAATTGGGTTTAGTCCATCACCTTTACCTTCAGCTGCCTCAGCAAGGCAGTTGTCATCTTGGAGGTTGTGTTTCGGGTCGTTATCCTGTTGGAAAACTGCCATGAGGCCCAGTTTTCGAAGAGAGGGGATCATGCTCTGTTTCAGAATGTCACAGTACATGTTGGAATTCATGTTTCCCTCAATGAACTGCAGCTCCCCAGTGCCAGCAACACTCATGCAGCCCAAGACCATGATGCTACCACCACCATGCTTGACTGTAGGCAAGATACAGTTGTCTTGGTACTTCTCACCAGGGCGCCGCCACACATGCTGGACACCATCTGAGCCAAACAAGTTTATCTTGGTCTCGTCAGACCACAGGGCATTCCAGTAATCCATGTTCTTGGACTGCTTGTCTTCAGCAAACTGTTTGCGGGCTTTCTTGTGCGTCAGCTTCCTTCTGGGATGACGACCATGCAGACCGAGTCGATGCAGTGTGCGGCGTATGGTCTGAGCACTGACAGGCTGACCTCCCACGTCTTCAACCTCTGCAGCAATGCTGGCAGCACTCATGTGTCTATTTTTTAAAGCCAACCTCTGGATATGACGCCGAACACGTGGACTCAACTTCTTTGGTCGACCCTGGCGAAGCCTGTTCCGAGTGGAACCTGTCCTGGAAAACCGCTGTATGACCTTGGCCACCATGCTGTAGCTCAGTTTCAGGGTGTTAGCAATCTTCTTATAGCCCAGGCCATCTTTGTGGAGAGCAACAATTCTATTTCTCACATCCTCAGAGAGTTCTTTGCCATGAGGTGCCATGTTGAATATCCAGTGGCCAGTATGAGAGAATTGTACCCAAAACACCAAATTTAACAGCCCTGCTCCCCATTTACACCTGGGACCTTGACACATGACACCAGGGAGGGACAACGACACATTTGGGCACAATTTGGACATGTTCACTGTGGGGTGTACTCACTTATGTTGCCAGCTATTTAGACATTAATGGCTGTGTGTTGAGTTATTTTCAGAAGACAGTAAATCTCCACTGCTATACAAGCTGTACACTGACTACTCTAAGTTATATCCAAGTTTCATGTCTATAGTGTTGTCCCATGAAAAGATATAATGAAATATTTGCAGAAATGTGAGGGGTGTACTCACTTTTGTGATACACTGTATATTAGTTATAACAAAGTAGGTTTTCATCATTATATGACATCAATTCATCCTGGGGCCTTGGCCATTATGACCAACTGATGGTACCATTAGAGATTTACATTTACAACTATTATTAGTTATATAGACCATTCAGCCATAACATTAAAACCACCTCCTTGTTTTTATACTCACTGTCTATTTTATAAGCTCCACTTACCATATAGAAGCACTTTGTAGTTCTACAATTACTGACTGTAGTCCATCTGTTTCTCTGCATGCTTTGTTGGCCCCCCTTTCATGCTGTTCTTTAATGGTCAGGACTCTCCCAGGACCACTACAGAGTAGGTATTATTTAGGTGGTGGATCATTCTCAGCACTGCAGTGACACTGACATGGTGGTGGTGTGTTAGTGTGTGTTGTGCTGGTATGAGTGGATCAGACACAGCAGCACTGTTGGAGTTTTTAAACACCTCACTGTCACTGCTGGACTGAGAATAGTCTACCAATCAAAAACATCCAGCCAACAGCGCCCCGTAGGCAGTGTCTTGTGACCACTGATGAAGGTCTAGAAGATGACCAACTCAAACAGCAGCAATAGATGAGCATCGTCTCAGACTTTACATCTATAAGGTGGACCAACTTGGTAGGAGTGCTCTGTGGTGGTCCTGTGCGGGTCCTGACCATTGAAGTACAGGGTTAAAGCAGGTTAAAAAGGTATCTAGAGAAATATATGTACTACAGTCAGTAATTGTAGAACTACAAAGTGCTTCTATATGGTAAGTGGAGCTGATAAAATGGACAGTGATATATAAGTATAAATATATATATAATTATAGAACTCTTCACTTATACTGTAAGTATAGAATTCAGCTTCCATGTGTTTTACCACCGCTTTATTCTGGTCATACACACACATGCATGACTGATTCTTTGTGCACAAAGCAATGTCTATAAAGACATGAAAAAAGCCCCACTGAACAGCTTTGGAATGAACTGGAACATCAGTTAAGGCTTTCTTGATCAGTATCAGTGCCCATCCATACAAATGCTCTTTTGATTGATTGGGCACAAACTTTCCAGACATACTTCAAAGCTTTGATGTCACATAGAGGCCACTCTATTTTAATATGAGTTGTTTTTAAATTGGGATGTCCAACATATCTCTCTCTCTCTCTCTCTCATCTCTCTCATCTCTCTCTCTCTCTCTCTCTCTCTCTCTCTCTCTCTCTCTCTCTCTCTCGGGTAGCAGGATATTTTGTTAATATAGCCATGTCCGTCTGTATTCAAAAGTGAGACCAATGTGTTTAGAGACTGTTTTGACATGTGAAAGACTTATAACAGACAGAGTTTGACTGTTAGTAACAGCACCTGTATTTGTTATATTGTAACACAGTTCTCCAGATTTAGCATATGGGTGGAGCATTGGTGTGTTTTTGACTTAAGGAAGTGGTTAGGGCAACTTCCCCTCACTCGACATTGAAAGCATCAGTAAAGTTTCCAACAGGAAGCAGGCAGCAAATAGAGGGTTTCTGCAAACACTAATCTGACATTGTTATCCATTTACAAGAACAGTAAGATATATGAGAAGATGGTGTAAAATATTGCAGCTATATTTTACTTTGGACTAGGAACAGTAACAAATTAAATGTATTTGTTTGGATGTTTAATAATAAAGCATGGTCTTGTGGCTTCACGTTTATCTAGGTCCAATGCCCTTAATAAACAACGCTGTGGACACCATGCTCTTCTACTTAGCTATCATATGTTTAATATGATCAGCATTAGATTGTGTCTCACGAGAAACTGACGCTTATACACTGTTCAGCCATAATATTAAAACCACTCCCTTGTTTCTACACTCACTGTCCATTTTATCAGCTCCACTTACCATATAGAAGTTCTACAATTACTGACTGTAGTCCATCTGTTTCTCTGCATATTTTTTAGCCCGCTTTCACCCTGTTCTTCAATGGTCAGGACCCCCACAGGACCACCACAGAGCAGGTATTATTTGGGCAGTGGGTCATTCTCAGCACTGCAGTGACACTGACATGGTGGTGGTTACTATGTGTTGTGCTTACAGAGTTTTTAAACACCTCACTGTCACTGCTGGACTGAGAATTGTCCACCAACCAAAAATATCCAGCCAACAGCACCCATGGGCAACGTCCTGTGACCACTGATGAAGGTCTAGAAGATGACCAACTCAAACAGCAGCAATAGATCAGCGATTGTCTCTGACTTTACATCTACAAGGTGGATCAAGGATTGTCTAATAGAGTGGACAATGAGTGGACATGGTATTTAAAAACTCCAGCAGCGCTGCTGTGTCTGATCCACTCATACCAGCACAACACACACTAACACACCACCACCATGTCATTGTCACTGCAGTGCTACAAAAGTATGCAGAGAAACAGATGGACTACAGTCAGTAATTGTAGAACTACAAAGTGCTCCTATTTGGTAAGTAGAGCTGATAAAATAGACAGTGAGTGTAGAAACAAGAAGATGGTTTTAATGTTATGGCTGAGCAGTATGTAAGCGCCAGTTTCCCGTGAGACACAACCTAATTTAATAAATAAAACAAATGTATTGTATTATATTCCAAAATAGAATTGGATTATTAATTTGGTGATGTAAACATATTTCCATATTTTATTTCCTATTAGTTGTATGTACTCGATGTAGTGTTGTCACATTTTCCAGTCTCCTTCACTTATTTCTTTGACATTTGTTCTTTCTTCCATTCTGTGACACTAAGGATGGATGGCGCCACAATCCCTCAAGGTCATCTATCAACTCTTAGAACCTGAGGCAAATTTGAGCTCACAACCTATGCCACTGCTTTTCCTGTAGAAAGCCCAGGGTTTAAATAACACACATCACTCAGTGTAGTATAATCAGACCCATGGGCTAAGATGACTAATGGCACTGAATATGACTATGTCAAGGCTGATATATCTAAATCATTTGGCTTAGTGAAGTGCTGTGGTTTAAGCTAAGCGCTTTTGCAATGATGGGCTGGGCTACAGTGTGATTTTGAAAAAAAATGCTAATTAACAACAGCTGATGTTCAAAAGCTCCACACCTTTAAATAGGGCAGCATAGACTTCCTACTCTACCACATTCACACAGGAAATAATATCAGAATACTGAATGCACCAGATTCTAAACTGCCAAGTAAATACAAGTAAGCTAAGGCCTAACTGCATTATCTTCAAGCAGACAGTTATTGTCACGGTTGAAAAGTAGAATTTCAAAACTTACTTGTATGAACAGTTAGCTTGCACAATTGATCATTTAAAGCTAATTTTGCCTTAACAGACTCAGAATCTCAAAGCAGTAACTGCTGTCAACAAGTCATTGTGGAATGCCAGATGACATTGCTGCATTGCTGCAAGGAATTGCAAGTTGAATTACCGCAAACAATTAATACTTAATTAACACTGAAAGATTTCTAAATGGTTGCTGCTGTCTGGAGCAGGTTTTTCCAAAAGAGACCTTTGATACAGACATCTTTATAACACTGCACTGTATATAATTATAAAACCATGATATGATCATATGAGTTGGGGTTTTGCCTCTACGCGAATAGTTGTCATTGTACAAGCAACTAAAAAGCATGTACAAGCATTTTTCACATAATTATATGTGCATAAACAAGACTTGTAAATAAAAGAATGAAAAACTACAGAATGGGTCAGTTTAAATGTCTATTTAGTGCAAAAATCGCCTCACAGCAAGAAGGTCCTGGGTTTAATCCCCAGGTGTGACGATCCGGGTCCTTTCTGTGTGGAGTTTGCATGTTCTCCCCGTGTCCACATGGGTTTCCTCCGGGTGCTCCGGTTTCCCCCCACAGTCCAAAGACGTGCAAGTAAGGTGAACTGGAGATACTAAATTGTCCATGACTGTGTTTGATATTAAACTTGTGAACTGATGAACCTTGTGTAATGAGTAACTACCATTTCTGTCATAAATGTAACAAAAGTGTAAAACATGACGTTAAAACTTTAATAAACAAACAAACAAACTAACATGTCTACTGAAAGCATTACAAAAGATGCTGTGGCAGCAGGAAGGGGGTTAATCATGTTTTGGGAATTCCCATGTACCTTATCTAATTCTTGGTTTTACACACTTTGGTTACATTCATGACAGGACAGGTAGTTACTGGTTACACAAGATTCATAATCATGCATAAATGTATATTTCCAATTCACCTCACTTGCATGTCTTTGTACTGTGGGAGGCACTGATGTCAGTAACGCACTAATCTGACCACATTTTTCAGTAACAAGTAATCTAACGAGTTACTATTTCCAATCCAGTAATCAGATTAAAGTTACTTATCCAAGTTACTGTGCGTTACTATTTTTGCCACTCGGGGAGTGACGTCTGGCCTATGCGACAATTAAGTCACGAGCTGCGTCCGGAATCGCATACTTACAGAGTATGCACTAGATTGGAGGAAGTATGCACTACTCGGCCGGTAAAGAAGTACATACTTTCAGTACAGAAGTGTGCAGTATGCACACAACACCGCTACGTACTACACATGGGGACGTGATGACATAATATCACCATAGTTACAGACTCATTACAAACCCCACTCGCCAAAATTTTGGATATTTATCGTCTTTTTGTTATTTATTTGCCTTTAAAAATTTTATTTTATTTATCTTACTTACACTTGTGAACAGAGGACTTAGTTTTCCGCGTCTTTCTTGTTTCTTATTCCGCTTCAATCGCCTACGCAGCAGCATTACGGCAGCTGCTGAATGTAACTAATAAAGTAACTTGTAATCTAACTTAGTTACTTTTAAAATCAAGTAATCAATAAAGTAACTAAGTTACTTTTAAAATCAAGTAATCAATAAAGTAACTAAGTTACTTTTTAAAGGTAACTATGCCATCACTGGTGGGAGGAAACCGGAGCTTCCGGAAGAAACCCACACAGATACGAGGAGAACATGCAAACTCCGCACAGAAATGACCCAGACCGCTTCACCTGGGGATCAAACCCAGGACCTTCTTGCTGTAAGGCGACAGTGTTATCGACTGAGTCACCATGCCGCCCTCCAATGCATTGATATGGTTAGTGATTTAACAGTAGTAAAACATACTCTACAACTCTTATTGCACTTTTTATAAGCTATTTTACTGTATTTTCTTTTAGTTTTTCATGTTCTTAATTTTTTTAAGCACTTTATCTCTCGTTTCAATTTCATGTTCTTTTAATTGTAACGAAATGTTTGCAAAAAGCCTTTCTGAGGTTCTAGATCTCAGGAATGTTTTAATGCTTTTAATTGTTTCCTTATGTAAAGCACTTTGAATTGCCACGGTGTATGAAAGGTGCTATACAAATAAACTTGCCTTGCCTTGCCTTACAACAACAACAACAACACACATGCAAAATTCACACGTAATAATAAGAAACCTAAGCACAGTGAGTACAGACCTTTTAAGAAATGATCTTTTATTGGGTTAGTCTGGTGTTTAAACTGGCTGTAAGTTTAAAGTCTAAAGACTTTTGTTGTTGTGGACACTCTAACCAGCCTTTCTAAAATCAACAACCATTTCATAGTCAAAATAAGTTAGATTGTTCCTGTTTGAACATGTTATGAACATTAACTAAATACATTGACCTGGGTCTATATGATTTTGTGTTTTGCATCACTGGCCCCTTGATTAGAAATTCCAGTACACAACATTGTTATTTTCAAAGTACAAATGTACTGTACAGGTCCAGCATGATACTACCTCTTTTTGTCCTTCAGCTGGTCCCACATCTATGAATCGCCACAGCAGATCTGGTCCATATATCAGATTCCATGTTATTTTTATCCGGGTTTGGGACCAGCACTGTGAGCTTACTGTCAAGTGCACCTCCCAGCATAAGCACCCTCAACATAGCACTATCTTATACTAAGTATTAATACTTATTCTTTTGCCAGACAGCCTCTGGAATGAAGGTATTTGAATCTAAAGGACATTTTGTTCTTTGTTAAGCCAGATTGGGTGTGGTGCCAGCTGAGATGTTTGTTATTTTTGCTTAATGATAATGACAGCTGATTTTGTTCAGCATGTTTTTTAGCTTTTAGAAAATAAAATACAGTACAGCTCATAATTACATGTTACCTCATAATTACATGTCCATTCAGTGTTTGCTGAAACTCTCCTCAGCCGACCGCATTTAGAATGTGGCATTAGGCTTGAGGAGCTTTTGTCAGTTTTAAGACACAAAGCACAGTGATCAATCACAAGTACATCTCTGCCTAATAAGAAATCTGTGTGGAAAGTCCATGAGCAGCCACTACCTGTTAAGTCAATAAACTGCACCCAGAAACAAAAGTGGACTTTGATTTAAGTGAGATAAGAAAAGCAACAGCAGGTAGTAAGTGACTTTCTGCATAACACCAGCTCATGAAAAAGTAAAATCTTCAGAAGTAAAATGTCCCACCTATCACACCCATCTATTATAGATCTAAGAGGTGAAAAAATCCAAAACACAGACTTACCTTTGATGCAGTCCTTTAGGTTTAGTTAATAAGAAATCATAGATAAAGAGGTTTCCTCCAAAGAAACAGCTTTTCTGTCTCCCCGTGGCCAACACCCACTCATGTAAATGGGTGCTCTGAGTTAAAGGCTGCTGGAGGTCTGACTCACTGTCAGTTTACTAACTTCCTGTTGTATGCGGAAGTTCAGGTCCAGACCTGTTAACTGCATTCCACTGAACACACTCCGTTAACACGATCGCAGGGAATAAAACTACATGCACTGCTGCATGAACTGCATTACCCACCTGTACAAATATTTGTAGTTGGATCTTGGAGCACATTCTTTAAGATGAAAATTAAAACTGTTATGCTTCAGTGCTGTCGTATGATGGTCTGATGATTGGAGGGTCTAGAAAAGGCACTTTACTAAGCTTGATGTTTAAACCACTGACATTTAGTACTTTAAAGGTCAATAGCAGATTCAGGCAGCCACTGTACACTAAATAAGACCAGGGTAATCTGATATGACGGTTTTTACATTTTACATTTACATTTACATTTACATTTTCAGCATTTAGCAGACGCTTTTATCCAAAGCGACTTACACGATGAGCAATTGAGGGTTAAGGGCCTTGCTCAGGGACCCAACAGTGTCAACTTGGTGGTGGCGGGGCTTTTGTTTACTAGTTCAGTACCTTAACCACTGAGCTGTCACTGCTTAAACAAACTTAAACAGCAATGCAGCCAATACGGAGTCGACGTTGTCACATTTTTCATTTCAAAATTCCTCACACATTCTTCAATGGGGACAAGTCAGGACTGCAGGCAAGCCAGCCCAGTACCCATACCCTCTTCTTCCACAGCATGTGGTTTGCATTGTCTTGTTGAAAAATGCACGGATGTCCCTGGAAGAGATGACGTCTTAAAGGCAGCATATGTTGCTCTAAGATCTAAAATATCAAAAAAGACCTGGAATGCTGATTCATCTGACCACAATACACGTTTCCACTGTGTGATGGTCCATTCTAGATGCCTCCAAGCACAGAGAAGTTAACACCGCTTCTGGACATGGTTAACATAAGGCTTCTTTTTTTGCACAGTAAAGTTTTAAGTGGCATTTGTGAATGTGACTCTGTATTGTAGTGCTTGACAAAGTAATCTCTTGCCCATGTGGTTATATCACCTATTGTTGAGTGGTGGTTCTTGATGAAGTGCCATCTGAGAGATCGAAGATCACGGCCATTCAGTTTAAGCTTGTGCCCTTGGCCTTTCACACACTGAAATTCCTCCAGATTTCTTAAATCGTTTAAGGTACATTGTTTTTAAACATTTCAATCATTTTCTCACGCATTTGTTGACAAACTGGAGATCCTCTGTTCAACTGTTCTCATCAAAGACTCAGCTTTTCCTGGATGCTGCTTTTGTACCATACCATGATTACAATCACCTGTTGACATCACCTGTTTGGAATCACATCATTATTTAGTTTTTTCACCTCATTACTAGCCCTATATTGCCCCCGTCCCGACTTTTTTATAATGTGTTGCAGACCTGAAATGCAGGAATGGGGGTTTATTAACAAATGAAATGAAGTTGAGCAGATAAAACATGAAATATCTAAGGTTCATCCTGTCTGCAATCAAATAAAAGTCAAAGTAAGGAACATTTTTATTTTATTTGCATTTTCCATACTATACCAACTTTTTATGATTTGGGGTCGTATAAGAAGTAAATTCTACAGATCATCACTTAATCCTAAACTCTTCCTAGGTAAAACATAAAGGAGGCCATTGTTTGTGCCATACAATTTTTCCAGCTTTCACGATTAACTCCCTGGGAAGGATGAGCTGTCGGGATGATCATGAGCAGGCAGGGGAAACAACTCAGTGATTCAAATCAGTTCAGAAGTGTTGAACAAGTGTTGAACAGCTCATGGTCAGCATTATTGCTCTTACTAATAAATGAACATGTGTGACAGAGGTTGTTGTCATACAGGACAACAAAAAGGAAGCCCAGTCAGTTCTACAGTATTTTGACAACTAAATAAAACAATGAGGGTTGACAGATTAGTTGCATTGTCTCATTCGCTAGCCTCATTTTGAAGAGTTTTGGTTGGAGGTAAACCAGCATAAATTAATACAAGTATGACTAATATAGAAAATATATACAACTGTATTATACCATAAAGAGTGCAATGCTAAAACCTAACTACTTAATTTCTGCTCTTCTTCTGTGACTAATTAATTGCAACATAATAGTTGGATTTTCTGAAAAACAAAGAAAATTAGTTGGGTCACAATACACAGTGCATGGAACAACTTGATTATTAATTGCCTAAAATGTATATACAATCGTTTTGTAGCGGGGGCTACTAAGTAATTCACAGTCATTATAAACTTTAACTGACCAAAGCTGGCACATTTTTTGTGTCCATATAGACAGCACTTAAACTGGCGACAGTTCACCTTTCAACATAAAAATAACCTGAAGCATACAAACAAAACAACACTACTGGGGACATGAAACATCTCTAATGAGTTTTGTACAACCCCAAACCCCAAAAGTTGGGACAGTATGGAAAATGCAAATAAAATAAAATAAAATGCAGTGTTTTATTTAATTGCAGACAGGATGAACCCAAGATATTTCATGTTTTATCTGCTCAACTTCATTTAATGTATTAATAAACATCCATTGCTGCATTTCAGGCCTGCAACACATTCCAAAAAAAGTTGGGACGGGGGCAATTTAGGGCTAGCAATGAGGTGAAAAAACTAAATGATGTGATTCCAAACAGGTGATTGTAATCATGGTTTGGTACAAAAGCAGCATCCAGGAAAGGCTGAGTCTTTGATGAGCAAAGATGATCAGAGGATCTCCAGCTTATCAACAAATGTGTGTGAGAACAATGTACCTCAAAGAAAGATTGGAAGGGATTTGCATATTTCTCCCTCTACAGCATAATCTGCATAATATCATTAAACAGTTCAAGGAATCAGGAGGAATTTCAGTGTGTAAAGGCCAAGGGCGCAAGCTTAAGCTAAACGCCCGTGATCTTCAATCCCTCAGACGGCAATGCATCAAGAACCGCCACTCAACAATAGCTGATATAATCACATGGGCGAGGGATTACTTTGGCAAACATTTGTCAAGCACTACAATACAGAGTCACATTCACAAATGCCACTCAAAACTTTACTGTGCAAAAAAGAAGCCTTATGTTAACCAGAAACGGCGTCGACTTCTTATGTTAATGTACAAAAGTGGCATCAACTATTCTGAGCTGTTATGCCTGATCAGTGTATGTGCAGAAAGCATATCACACACCTTATATACCCACCAAGCCAGCTCACATGCAGTGCATGCTTTATTATGTGTACAGTTGGTCAAAATTCAATATAAATTCAATTTTTAGTGTAATGGGAATAGGGTAAATGTTTTTGGCCTGATAGATAGAGTTTGTTACTTTTTTCTAAGAGTGACTCACAACAGACATCAAGAAGAATGACACAATCGAGCACCAAACAACTGTCAACATTAGAAAAGTATTAAACAGAGCAGATGATGTATTTCTGGCTCAGGGGAACCTTTCTGAAACAGTTTTGAGTTATAAGATGATTTAGAATTTCACCTTGAACAGTGTGTAGGGATGAAATATGTTTTGCTTGGACAGTGCAAACTTTTATCCTTGAAAAACATGAGGCTAACAATTGAACAATCAGTGTGTCTAGATATCCAAAATTTTCTCCTCTGGAACTATTCCACCTTGTGCAATCAATGTGTATCAGGTTATTTGGAAAGGGGAACGTTTATGATTCAAAATAATGCAATCAACTCATTTCTGGTCAAGCACAACATTCCCTGGGCAATGATGTTGGTCAGGAAAGTCACGAGTGATCTTCTAGTTCATTCCAAAGCTGTTCATTGAGGCTGTTCATTCAGGGCTCACTGAGTATCTTTACACCAAGCTTATCTTCATAGGCTTTATAGATGTCTTTATAGATGTTGATTTATGCATGCTGAAACAGCAAAGGGTCTTCCCTAAACTGTTTATGCAAAGTTCGAAGCATGTACTTACATATGTTGCATATAAAATAATGTGTCCACATAGTGTATGTGGCCTATAAAGCTAATATGAGGTTACTTACTCAAAACACTTGGTGGCTAGGTGTTTTTAGCTATATAGCTAACTATTCTGGCTTTTACACTTTATTTCACATATTTTATCATACTAGAAATTGAACCCATGATGCAGAATCTTAAGCCATAGTTATTGTACTGTTTATTTATTAGGATTTTAATGTCAACACTTTGGACATGGACAATTTTGTATCTCCAATTCACCCCACTTGCACGTTTGGACTGTGGGAGAAAACCAGTGCTCCCAGAGGAAACCCACTCAGACAGTGCTACCCACTGAGCCACCGTGCCGCCTTCTTAAGACATAGTAGATTAATATTGTGAGTAGCCACAAACTACAAAAGAAACTAGTTTGGAAAATAAAATGGCCAATTAATAAATATTGAATAAATACATGTCACCCACTAAGGAGAATAGCAGATAGAACAGGGATAGTGCAGGAACAAGATCTGGATGCCATGATTTGGTTGGCGTCTTACAATCCGCTGCCGTTGACGAACAGGATTGAAATGTGAACAGGAGAACTCTCAGGCTTTCCTAAGCTTTCCTCATGCTATGAATGGTGCATTTTTAGGTTGTCACCTCAGGAAAGCAGGACATCACGATGCAGCTTGGGGCATTCTATTCTCCCAAGACAGGCAACATGTCAGGCCCATATCACCGAAATTCGGGTGAGTTCCTGGAAAACAAACAGAATGCATCAGTTAAATCATGAGCAAATCAACAGTCCAGCATTGCGGCTTCAAGAGAAAATGTATGCCAGCCATTCCAACACACTGGGGCTGGGGCTGGTCGAGGTGCTGAGACAAGCTGTGGGGGAACCCATAGTGCATGATTCATGATACAGCTCTATGTGGGAACCTACCATGCTGGGGTGGTGCAAGCAGCAGAAGAGTTGCAATTGGGCACACAGTAACACCCTGGACGGGGGGCCAGTCCATTGCAGGGCAGACACATATATACACACACATACACACCCATTCACCTATAGGGCAATTCAGTGTCTCCAATTAACCTGACTGCATGTTTTTGGACTCCCAGAGGAAACCCACGCAGACACTGGGAGAACATGCAAACTCCACACAGAAAGGACCCGGACCACCCTGCCTGGGGATCGAACCCAGGACCTTCTTGCTGTGAGGCGACAGTGCTACTCATCGAGCCACTGTGCCGCCCCTATTTTTTATTAAGAAAAGTATAAAAAATTACAGAATATGAATAATAATAATAATAATAATAATAATAATAATAATAATAATTATAAATAATTATAGTTTCTTCCTGGGCAAGAGACCACATGTAAAGTTTAGTGGGTGCTACAGAGAGCCGTAGTCAATCATAATCACTGGCATTAGGAAGCTGTGCCACAAAGTTTAATAACATTATTATCCTTATTAACATTATTTACAACAACAAATTAATAATCTAAGCTGCTGTATGTGTGTATGTAAAATTGTCGAATACATTGTATCAAGTCTCAGCTCTGCCTGCCGGCTGGGGTGAGCAGCCACATGAACAACAATTGGCCTGTTGTTCAGATAGGGGTGGGATTAAGCCGGATAGGGTCTTTCTCATAACTAATGCAATTACGACCTCTGCTGGCTGATTGATGGCACCTGCACAGAGATGGGGAAAAAAGTGCTGTCAAGGTGTGTCTCTCCGTACACAGTGCTGAGCTGCACTGCACTCATCAAAGTGTAGGTGACAAGATTCATACGGCTGCTGCCCACGTGTTGGAGGGGGCGTGGGTTAGCTTCGTTCTCCTCAATCAGAGCGGGGATCGGCATTGGTGGAGAGGAAGCATGATGCAACCGGGTGCATGATGCTAAAAGGGAGAAAAGGGTAGAAAATGCATAAACAAAATTTAAAAAAGATAAAATTGTGCTAAATCAACAACTACATTATTTGTTAAGTTGATCTGGACTGACTAATTTAATTAAGAACAAGTTTGTATCAGGCACTCAGGTGGTGCAGTTATAAATTACACTTGCCCAGTACTGCTGGGATCCAGGTCCCATCCTTGGCCGGCCAGGTGTTTACATACTGACATGATTGGCTATGTCTTGTGTCTTGGTGGGCAAAGAGGGGGTAAGTGTTATGAATTGGTGCCCTGTTCAGGGTGTGTTATTGCACTGCGCTTAGTGATTGTAGGGAAACTGGACCCACCATGACCCTGACCAGTAGCAGTAAAGCATGAAAATGAAATGTCATTTTAAGTGAATAGAAACAATAATTGTGTAAATGTGTTTATGTATTCGCAAAATTGGGCACCTATATGAACAACGATTGGCTGTTGTTGATACAGGGTGGGAGCCGTAACTTGTAACTGATGCAATTACGACCTCTGCTGGATGGTTGATAGTGCCTGCACAGAGTCGAAGGATAATGCGTTGATCAGAGTGTGGCTCTCCGTAAACAAAGCTGATCCGCATATGAACTTGCCTCGTGCAGGTGAAAAGATGCAGTCGGCTACTGCGCATGTGTCGGAGGGGACGTGTGTCTCACTTTCCTCAATCAGGTTGGGGATCGGCATCAGTGGAGAGGAAGCATAATGCAATTGGGTAATTGGATACGCAAAAAGAAAGGAGAGAAAAGGGGAGAAAATGCATAAACAAAAATATAAATATATATATATAAAAACTATAAAAATGAATAAAAATATGCTAAACGTATACCCACTGATTTCTGTGAAACTTAAGATTTAATGCATTTAGCTTCAGTTCTGAGAATTTTCAGAAAAAAAAAATGACCTTTCCATTTCTGTCTGTGTGTGAATGGGTATATTTGCTTCTGTACAGACGTCTGTTCACTTCATCACCCACAGAAAAGACCAAGTTGGTTTTGAATGACCTCAGACGGCCATATGGAAAGGTGTGAAAGACAAAAAGGGCACTGAATAAAAGCTGCGTCTATCTTTAAAAACCATTAGTGTTACTTTCTGATGGATAAGCTCTCCAGAGCTCTGCACCTCCCAGCAGCTCGGGTGATTACGCTAGTCAATGCAATTGCAGAAACACCTACTTTTAACCGGCGTGAGAGTGAATGTGATTCAGCTTTCACGATTTATAGACGTGTTAGTGAGGCTGAACATACTGTTGATTATGGAGAAACGAAATAAGCTCCCTCTGCTGAAATCCTAGACCAGACATGCACACAGGAGGGTTTTACAGGTACAGTAAAATCAACCTGTTCTAGCTGTTTCAAAAATAGATTGGATTGAAAAAAACGTACTTTTTAGCCTGCTTTTACTCTGTTCTTTAATGGTCAGGACCCCCACAGGACCACCACAGAACAGGTATTATTTAGGTGGTGGATCATTCTCAGCACTGCAGTGACACTGACATGGTGGTGGTGTGTTAATGTGTGTTGTGCTGGTATGAGTGGATAAGAAATGTTTTTAAGTGGATAAGGAGTTTTTAAACACCTCACTGTCACTGCTGGACTGAGAATAGTCCACCAACCAAAAATATCCAGCCAACAGCGCCACGTGGACAGCGTCCTGTGACCACTGATGAAGGTCCAGAAGATGACCAACTCAAACTGCAGCAATAGATGAGCGATCATCTCTGACTTTACATCTACAAGGTAGACCAACTAGGTAGGAGTGTCTAATAGAGTGGACAGTGAGTGGACACGGTATTTAAAAACTCCAGCAGCGCTGCTGTGTCTGATCCACTCATACCAGCACAACACACACTAACACACCACCACCATGTAAGTGTCACTGCAGTGCTGAGAATGATCCACCACCTAAATAATTCCTGTGGTGGTCCTGACCATTGAAGAACAGGGTGAAAGTGTGGAAAAACAGATGAACTACAGTCAGTAATTATACAGCAGAACTACAAAGTGCTTCTATATGGTAAGTGGAGCTGATAAAACACAAGGCGCAGGGCAGAAATACCCTGGACAGGTTGCCTATACAAAGCAGGGCTATGGCTTTACCACTAGACTTACTCAAAAATGTTTGTGTAGAAGAGTGATTGGCCGATAGCAACACTGACATTCAAACCTCAGTGGTGGTGGGCTAGTGTAACAGACTGCTGCGCCATCCATGTGCCTAATAGTGAAAGTTATATAACTAATAATAGTACTAGTTGGAAAAAAATGTGGAAAAGTAGTAGTAGCAGTAGAACTTAGTAGTAGAAGTAGTCCTACTTTGTAGAATAATAGCAGGGGAAAACATAGCATTAAGAATTGTATTAGAGATTGAAGTAAGACTGTATATAGTAGTGGTTGTTGAAGTGTTAATAGTAAAATTAATGAATAAAGTTGTAGTAAAAGTGATGGGCTAGCATAATAGGCCAGCAAGCACCCCCAGTTTCTGGCATATACAAAAATTGCTTATACAATTCATCATCCTTAATTACTTTTATTACTTTTATTATTTTTTATTTCTTGCAGTTTAGCTTGAAGCACAAGGAACAAAAACACTATTTTAATTAGATTAAAAAGCTAATGATCTTTGTTTTGTAACTAAATAGACAAGACAAATGTGGCTGTGGTATGTGGCTGTAGAAAATATAAAGTAAAAAAAGTAAAACATGAAAAATGTGATGTGTTTAATTTAGCATTCTTTAGTTTGACTGAACAGAAGTGTGATGAAATGGTGACCTTGTAAATGACTGCAAATGAAAACAGTAATTGTGAGTAAGATTTGTTTTGCTGTCAGTCAGTCTGGTTACAGACTGGAAAGGTTCATGACCCCCTGAACTCCGACAAATAAAATGTGGCGTGTGATCTCTGAGTGAGACAGCTCAGGATAAAGCACACCAGCTGCACAAACACTCAAAACCAACCACTCAGAGCTGTACAGAGACATATAAAGTCACACTGAGCTGTACAGAGACACATAGAAACACTCTGAGAAATACAGATATGTACAGAGACACATAGAGACACACAGAAATGTACAGAGAGACACATAATTACTCAGAGCTGTACAGAGACATATATAATCACACCAAGCTGTACAGAAACACACACAGGATAACTCAGAGCTATACAGAGACGTACTCAGGACTATTCAGAAATGTAAAAACACACACAGAATCACTGAGAGCTGTACAGAGATGTACAGAGACACATACACCGATCAGCCACAACATTAAAACCACCTCCTTGTTTCTACACTCACTGTCTATTTTATCAGCTCCACTTACCATATAGGAGCACTTTGTAGTTCTACAATTACTGACTTTAGTCCATCTGTTTCTCTGCATGCTTTGTTAGCCCCCTTTCACCCTGTTCTTCAATGGTCAGGACCCCCACAGGACCACCACAGAGTAGGTATTATTTGGGTGGTGGATCATTCTCAGCACTGCAGTGACACTGACATGGTGGTGGTGTGTTAGTGTGTGTTGTGCTGGTATGAGTGGATCAGACACAGCAGCACTAATGGGGTTTTTAAACACCTCAATGTCACTGCTGGACTGAGAATAGTCCACCAACCTAAAAAATCCAGCCAACAGCTCCCTGTGGGCAGCGTCCTCTGACCACTGATGAAGGTCACCTTCATAAAAGATGACCAACTCAAACAGCAGCAATAGATGAGCGATCGTCTCTGACTTTATACCTACAAGGTGAACCAACTAGGTAGGAGTGTCTAATAGAGTGGACAGTGAGCGGACATGGTATTTAAAAACTCCAGCAGCGCTGCTGTGTCTGATCCACTCATATCAGCACAACACACACTAACACACCACCACCATGTCAGTGTCACTGCAGTGCTAAGAATGACCCACCGCCCAAATAATACCTACTCTGTAGTGGTCCTGTGGGAGTCCTGACCATTGAGAAACAGGGTGAAAGCAGGCTAAATAAGCATGCAGACTTTCAGTAATTGTAGAACTACAAAGTGCTCCTTTATGGTAAGTGGAGCTGATAAAATGGACAGTGAGTGTAGAAACAAGGAGGTGGTCATAATGTTATGCCTGATCGGTGTATATCCACTCAGAGCTATTTAGAGACACATAGAACAACATAGAGACACATAAAGCAATTCAAAGCTGTACAGAGATGTAGAGTAAATAAATAAATGAAATAATATAAGCATCAAATAAAATAAACTAAAATAATATAAAAAGACACCAACATTCAGGCTATTTTAATGGGTAGAAGATAAATGTTTGTATTTAAAGCAAGTTATAATGTTTATACAATCTAAGAACTTGAGGGTTAAAAGCCTTGCTCAAGGGCCTAGCAGCAGCAACCTGGCCTTGGTGGGTCTTAAACCAGGGACCTTTCGATTATTAATCCAGTACCTCAGTGGTGTCCAAACTTTTTTCAAGGAGGGCCATATTTGATATGGTGATATTTGATCACATTTTTTTAAACAATAAAAAATGCATATAAATACGCTGCTATTTAATAATTTTATTTTCACACAGCAAACAACAAAGCAACCAAATGTAAGCATTTAGATAAACAAATCAGAACATACAGGACAAGCTATCTGAATTTCTTACAAAAATGTAAAACTTTCAGAAACTCAAAGACTGAAAGACAGTTAGGGCGCATTTACGAAAAAAAGGTTAACGTAGCTTTATGTACTAAAAGAACAACACATGAACACTGAGTTTCTTTAAATTATTACTGATCATAAGTTATCTCTACCACTGAAACTGTTAGCTCGTTGTTTTAGTACAATACATCACGTTAAATTTTGTTCCCCTTAATCGTTGTTTGTACAGCCTGTGTCGCTTTCATCTAGTCATATCAATAATTTCATCTAATTCGCGGTTTTGCCGCTTCTCTTATGAATGTGTACTTACACTGTGTTGCAGCCACCATCTGGTAAAAAGAGGACTTGCATGTTGAATATATATAATTTTTTTCTATTTGACTGTGCTGGCGGGCTACAAATAATGCAATTTAAGACAGAAGACGCGGGCCATATAAAATCTGATCATGGCCCGAGGGCCGGACTTTGGACATGCCTGCAGTACCTTAACCGCTGAGTTACCACTGCCCTTTATATAAATTAGTGATTGAGCAGTTTATATTGATAGCAGAAGCCTTTATCCAAAGTCACATTAATTGTAACCAATTACAGGGTTAGGGTTAGGGTGAGGGTTAGGGGCATTGCTTAGGGACATAACAATGCCAACCAGGTGGTGGTGGGGCTTGAACCAAAAACCTTCTGGTTGTAAGTCTAATAACTTAACCACTGAATGACCAATGCCCGACGAATAAGACTTAGCAAAGTAAATTTGAAGATGAAATAAAAAATCTTCACGCATCAACTACGACCTCTGCTGGCTGATTGAGATGATACACAGTGCTCTGTACTTGTCAAGTGTAGGTGACAAAATGTATATGGATGCTGCCCACGTGTCAGAGGGGGTGTGGGTTAGCTTCGTTCTCCTCAATCAGAGCCGGTGTCGGCATTAGTGGAGAGGAAGCATGACGCAACTGGGCATTTGGATGTGCTAAAGTCAGGAGAAAAATTGAGAAAATGCATAAACAATATATATATATATATATATATATATATATATATATACATACACTGGTGTATTTGTTGGTATGTCTGGAAGTATTTCCTTCAGTTTTTGGTTACAAATGTTTTAACATAAAGCATGTTGTTGTAATTACTGCATGCTTTTATATGCATTTAACCCAGTCTGTAAAATTAAGTCCCAGGCTCTGTTGTGGCTTTTCTTTCTTGATTTCATTCCATAGGGTCTAATGGACCTTTTGAAATGTTATGAAACACATAAACTACAGTTTGCGTTAATCCAGTCTGCCCTACTTCCAAATCCTGTGCTTTTATACTCTTAAGTTGAGACAGAAGGTCTGTTCTTGTCTAAAATGTAGGATAAATGAGACCTGAATGGAGAAAGAGGGCTTCAATAGATGGAGGACATGAAGGAAGGGGTGGATGTCTGGCACCAATCCCAGACCAAATGTCTTTTATTTTCTCCATCTGGATTTTGGATTGCACCATGAGCCTCCTGTTTGTAACCCCAACCCTCTGATGCTGTGATTCAGTGAGAGCTAAAGTGATTTAGGAGAGAAATAGAGAGCAGAAGTGTTGATACGAAAACATGAAGGCGACATGAAAGGAAATTAGGCAGAGGAAAAAGGAGGGAGCGTGAAAAAAGGATAGAGGGAGGATATAGTGAATGTGGACGGTGGGAGGATAAAGGGTGGATAGAGGGAGGGAGAGAGGGAGGAGAAATGCAGTGATTAAATGCAGCCTGAGGAAACCTGATGCTGATGAAGAGAGAGTTTTAGAGGCAGAGAAAGAGGTTTGTACCATCGCAGAGGAGATGCTTCTTTGTAAGCTAACAGTACAGATGTGGAACTGACAAAACTGAGGAAGAGAGACCAGGTAAAAACTTTAGATTCATTTAGTCTTAACTTGCTGCCTTTTCTATGTATGTGCACAAGCTGCAGTAGGGTAAAACATGGAGACTTAGAGTCATTATACTGTATAGTAACCAGGGTTTATTAAAGGCTTGTTTATGTTTCTTTTCTAAAACATTTTGAAAAATATTTAATGCTGCAAACTGGTTGTAAGATGTTTTACTGGAAAAAGTACAGCTTAAACTTTGTTAGAGCACCGAAAGTCCAAATGACAACTACTGAATAAGTATTTAAGTAAATGTAAAGTTATATATATATATATCTGTAGTAGTGACATAGAAAGATTGGAAGGGATTCACATATTTCTCCCTCTACAGTGCATAATATCATTAAATGATTTAAGGAGATTTTCAAGGAAATTTCGGGAGACATTTTAATGCTTAAAGGGCAAGTGTGCAAGCCTAACCTGAACACCGGTGATCTCTGATTCCGAGAACTGTCATTCATCAAAAGCTGATATAACCACATGGGCAATGGATTACTCTGGCAAAAATTTGTCAAGCAATAAAAATGGAGTTACATTCACAAATACCACTTAAAAATTTACTGTGCAAAGAAAATCCCTTATATTAACCATGTTCTCAGAGCTCAGAGGCATCTGGGATGAACCATCACACAGTGGAAACATGTATTGTGGTCAGATGAATCAGTATTCCAGATTTTTTTTGGACCATAAATGAAAAGGACAATCTAGGCTGCAATCTGAAATCTGCAACCAAGTCCAAAAACCAGGGTCTTACATGGTATGGGGCTCTGTCAGTGCCCTTGACAAAGGTAATTTACACATTTGTAATGGCAGCATTAACACAGAAAGTACACTGAGATCTTAGAGCAACATATGCTGCCTTCAAGACGTCATCTTTTCCAGGGACGTCCATGCATTTTTCAACAAGACAATGCAAAACCACATGCTGCACACATTACAAAGGCATGGCTGTGAATAAGAAAGTATGGCTACTGACCTGTTGTTGTGACAGATGCAAAGTAAGAGTGAAAACATTATGAAATATTTAAGTTATAGCATTTCACAATAAGCAGGTGAATTGGTAACAGGTGAGGGAATCATGATTTCACCAAAGGATACGTCTTTAAAAGCAATGATGGGTTGTGGCTCACCACTTTGTTTCAGGAGTGAATTGCTAATCAGTTTAAAAAGAGCATCTACACTAAGTCTGAAAATGACCAACCATCCATCAGTGAAAGGTACAAAAGCCATCATCTGTCATAATATGGGGTGCATCAGTGCTCATGACATGTGTGACTTATATGATTTTGTATGTGCTGCAATAATGTAGCTTCGTAAACACACACCGATGAGGGGTAACATTATGACCACCTTCCTAATTTTGTGTTGGTCCCCCTTTTGCTGCCAAAACAGCCCTGCAACTGTGATGCACTGTGTATTCTGACACCTTTCAATCAGAACCAGCATTAACTTTTTCAGCAGTTCAAGTGCATCAATGAGCCTTGGCAGCCCATGACCCTGTCGCCGGTTGACCAATGTTCCTTTCTTGGACAACTTTTGATAGATACTGACCACAGCAGAACAGGAAAACCCCACAATAGCTGCAGTTTCTGAGATGCTCTGTGGTCTAGACCCTGTAGTCTAGCCATCACAATTTGGCCCTTGTCAAACTCACTCAAATCCTTATGCTTGCCAATTTGTCCTGCTTCTAACACATCAACTATAGGGATAAAATGTTTACTTGCTGTCTAATATATCCCACCCACTAACACGTGCCGTGGTGAAGAGATAATCAGTGTTATTCACTTCACTGTTGACCCTTCTTTTCCAAGACTTCTGCAGTTCACCCTGGTGTGCTGAATATCAGCTTCTGGGCCAAATCTTGACTAAAGGCAACCCATTCTTGCCTAATCAGTGTTTGGATTTTATCACAATATCTGTGTTTTTGTTTGTCCACACGCTTTTTGAGGATTGACCACAGGTTCTAAATGGGATTGAGATCTAGGGAGTTCCTGGCCTTGGACCCAAAATGTCAATGTTTTGTTCAAGTTAGTAATCACTTTTGCCTTTTAAAATGGTGCTCCAACATGCTGGAAAAGCATTATTCATCACCAAAATACTCCTGGATAGCTGGAAAAAGTTTGCTCTTGCAGGATGTTTTAATACCATTCAACTCATGGTAGCGCTTACCTTTTTTTCTCCAGACAATCATTTTTCCAGATGTCCCAACAGTCTGATGGGGGCTTCATCAAAGAAATCTTTACCTCAGTCCTCAGCAGTCCGATCCCTGTACTTCCTGCAGAATGGCAGACTGTCCTTGTAGTTTTTCTTGGAGAGAAGTGGATTCTTTGCTGCCCTTTTTGACACCAGGCCATCCTCTAAAAGCCTTCGCCTCACTGTGCATTTAGATGCACTCACACCTCTCTGCTGCCATTCCCAAGCAATCTTTGCACTGGTGGTGACCGATCACATAGCTGAATCCTCTTTAAAAGCACTTGCTGGACATTCTTGGGTGCCCTAAAGCTTTCTTTACAGCAATTGAACCTCTCTCCTGAGCAATGGATGAGCAATGTCCAAGCAATGTCCATCCTTGTGAAGCCCTTTTGATGCAAAGCAATGATGACTGCACAGATTTCCTTGGAGGTGACCACGATTAACAGAGGAAGACAATGATTTTGAGCATCACCCCTCTTTTAAAGCAACCAGTCTGCTCTTCTCATTTAATCAGCATGACAGAGTGATATCGGCTGCCATGTGTTCGTTAACGCTTTCTCCTGAGCTAACGAGAAGATCACTGAAATGATGTTGGCAGGTCATTTTGTGGCAGGGCTAAAATGCAGTGGAAATTGGGTTTTTGTGATCAAGTTAAATTTCATGGCAAGGAATGACTTTGCAATTCAAAACTTTTGGCCACGACTGAAGAAAATGTAATGAAGTTGATCAGTAAAACTTTGGAAATCTTTTCTTTTCTTTATGTAGTCCTTTTTTGTGGTGCTTGTTAGAATTTGTGCAGCTACATTTTGTATTAGCTGTAAAGGGACTGTTGGAGATTTATTAACACCCATGTACAGAGCATTACAAAAACCTTAACAAGACTATATAAAGGCATGAAGGACTTTCTTCATATCATGAGGAGAAATAAATGACTTGACATTTGCTATACATGTCATGTTTTATTGAATCTAAAAATTGTGCCAAGTCTTACCAGATTCTCTTTGGCGACCCCTAAAAACAGGAGTAGCTGATTTGAGGGTAAAGGGCCATGATTTAGGACCCAACAGTGGCAATCTGGATATGGTAGGACTTGAACGAGCAGCCTTTCAATTACTTCCACTACCACTGCCAAAATGTTCACATCAAAATCCGCCCTCAAAAAACAGATGAGCTCCTACTAAGAAAAAAATCATGTAATCATTGACTTGTGCTGGTGACCATGGGTAAAATCAATTGAATTTAAAACCATAGCAGTTGTGGCCTTATACACCGATCAGGCAAAACATTATGACCACCTTCCTAATATTGTGTTGGTCCCCCTTTTGCTGCCAAAACAGCCCTGATCCTGACTTTCGTTGAGGCATGGACTCCACTAGACTCCTGAAGGTGTGCTGTGGTATCTGGCACCAAGATGTTAGCAGCACATCCTTTAACTCCTGTAAGTTGCGAGGTGGGACCTCCATGGATCGGACTTGTTTGTTCAGCACATCCCACAGATACTCGATTGGATTGAGATCTGGGGAATTTAGAGGCCAAGTTAACACAAGCCAAGTCAGCATGTTTATTACCTAAAAAAGTTGATGACTGGCTCTTAGTTCTTTACACAAGAAGTCATCACCATTAACACAAAAGTACATTGATTACTGCTGCTATAATGTCTTAAAATAGATACATTCTCATAAAATATATTAGTTATGAAGGACCACTCTTGCTATGGATAGCATATGAACAGCAAACCAGTTAGTAAACAGTAAAGACTACACAAGCTAATCTGCCCTACACAACACAAACATACCAAGTCAAGTAAATTGTATTTGTATAGCGCTTTTTACAATGGACATTGTCTCAAAGCAACTTTACAGAAACCAGGACCAACAGACCAAAAACCACTGTTCAGCAAACCAGACTCAGCAGGGACCCCCATCCTCCTTGCTTGTTTGCAATTAATTCATTAATTTTTATTGTTTTATTTATGCTCTCAGTTTAAATGGTTATACCTAACAAATGCCACAGTGAGCAGCATTGCATACGGAGCCACACACTCTCTGTTATTTACCATCTCAATGGAGGTTCCATTGAAAAGTATTAAAAAAAAACCATAAAATTAAACAAAACAAAAGAAGACTTCGACTCAGGGGACCCAGCCAAGAGAAAATGATCAACAAACTGAAAAACAAATATTCTTGTCTTGGTGACTTGGTAAGGGAATCTGCTAAATCCTTAAATACATACCTAGAATCAATACTAATTATGGCAGATGGATAAATGTGATCAAGGTAGGCTTAATGTTCTTCAATAAATCTTCTTTATTTGCTCAGTTATGTCTTTACTTTCTATATTCTAAATAAACTCTTATTTTGGACACATTATGAGAGGAATTACAATTAGAGCAACAATTAATGAGCCATTCAGGAGTCCGTGATTTCAACTGGTCAGACATGTTTTGACATATTATTAGTAGGGTGGTCCTTGTTTTGGCTTATCTGTGTAGACTATAGTGGTTAAACCTTAAGCAACCAGTTTTTAGTGGGAACCCTAATAACTTTTTTATGATACCTGCAGGACAAATGTTTGACAATGTTTATTTCTGTTTTTAGGGACATTTTAAGATGCTGCCTGTGAGGACATTCCTTTTTCTGTGGTGTCACCTTTGTTTGTTTGTGACTGTTAAAAGTGTATCTGAGTCCAGACCATGTTCAGGACCACACTGTCCTCACTCAGGCAGACCGTCCAGACCAGTGCGGCAATATTACCCAATAACTCAAAGCAGATCTGCAGCTCTACCAATCCCTCAAAATCCTCAACATGGAATATATGCTACACCAGATGTGGTAGACTCACACACAGCCGTTCACACTTTGTCACATGCAAGAGAAAGCACCAGGACACGCCTAACTGTAGAAGCCTCAGGCCCTGCGTGTGCTGGAGCGGATTGTATTACAACCAAAAGACCACCGCAGGCCATTAACGACACCCGAGAATGCCGGGGTTTGGAGTGCAGGCTGCCTTTGAGGATCAGGACCAAACACAGATTAAAGCCATGCCTATCAGACGACTGCGGGGTGGAGGAAGGTCCTGTGCACGTGTCGGACAGAGCAGCTCAGTTTCTGGGAGAGTTTCCGGATATCGGATATCCTGCATCTGACCTCGGAGGAGCCCCACTGGGAGTGCAGCTCACATGTGACATCAAACCAGGTGAACTGTAACTAGTGAAACACTGGATTTAACTGCTCTAGACTTGTTTGGGGTTTATCTTAAATCTAATCTGGCTATGTTTCTAACTGTAGTATTGTCTTACTACTCTGTGTTTTACCTTTTGCCCCTCTAAAAATAAAAAAAGGTTTGGATAAAGATCTATTATGCTTTCCTCAGCAGCAGGCACCTAGCATCTTCAATGCAACAGCTTAGTTGAGTGTAAAGAACAGCCATGATTTCTATTAAAATAGTTTCTGTTTGTGGTGTAAACATATTGGATGGTTTATTCAGATGTAACTGGCATCCAATTGTTAATGATATAAAGCAATTTTTATTTATTTAGACCACAGTTATATAGACCCTTTGCATCCAATGGTCAAATCACTATCAAAAAAATATGAAGTGTTCAGAAGCTTTTAACCAATGGTCAAAGTGAGCTTAAGGAGCTGCAGGGACAGTGGTAGCTCAGAACACTGGACTAGTGATCACAATGTTGCAGATTGCCACTGTTAGGCTCTTGAGCAAGGCCTCTACTGCTTATATTGTATCTAGTCACAATTGTAAGTTGTTTTAAGTAAAAACGTCCCATATAAAAAGTTATAGAATATGTGAATGTTTAGCCACTACCAAAATCGTTGAGGCATCCAACATAGAAAATTTCACTTGTTTCTGCCTGGGACTGATACCTTCTAGGTTAACTGCCTGGTCGTCACCACCCTGTTTGCTATGCACTAATTAATGTGTAACTCAAACCTCAATACTAAAATTGTGTGTAACCTTTAGCTGTTAGTATACAATATAATGCTTTTATTTGTCATATATACATATACAGATGTACAGTACAACAAAAACCTTTCTTTGCATATCCCAGCTTGTTTGGAAGCTGGGGTCAGCCATCGTACGGCACCCTAGAGCAGAGAGGGTTAAGGGCCTTGCTCAAGGGCCCAACAGTCACTGCATAGCAGAGCTGGGATTCAAATTCTCAACCTTTCAGTTGATAGCCCAAAACTTTATACACTAGGCTACCACTGTAATACTAAAGGCTGAAACTAGTTGCCACCAGTACTAAATAGGATCAGAAGACTAACAGTGCCATAATTGTGCAGTAACACTGCCATGATTGGCATGCTGTTTGGTACAGTTATATGTGTTTTGGGACTCAGCCAGAATGGTTGATATGTCCTGGAGTTTAGGGTAAGAGATGTAAAGTCCTATGGTCTGCTTAAATGTTTTCTGTAATATGGAGGGGTGGCATGGTGACACAGTTGGTAGTGCTGTCACCTCACAGCAAGAAAGTCTTTAGTTTAATTCCACAGCCAGGCAGCTAAAGGGTCCTTTCTGTGTGGAGTTTGCATGCTCTTCCCATGTCTGTGTGGGTTTCTCTGGATGCTTTGGTTTACTTTCACAATTTCAAAGGGATGCAGACAATGGTGTGTGTGTGTGTGAATTTGTGTGTGGGTGTGGCCTATTACCTGCATGAATTGAAAATAAACCTAATTGTAAGATGCTTAACCAAGGTATAACAATACTGTGACTACAAAAGCCACAAACAAAAAGGGTAATTAGATGATAAAAGCCAAAAACAGAAACAAAATAACAAATAAAAGACAAGGTGCAGGGTCGGTTACAGAAAAGCTGGCCTCAACAGCAGAGCAATGAAAACTGATAACTACAATAAGACAAGCTGCTCAGAGCGCCTGCAACAACCAAAAAAGAGAAAGAAGGGGAAACCCAGAAAAACCATAGACGGCAATGCACGAGTGGTATCCCACTCCACTAACTGGTGCAGCCTGTGCCCAGTGTGGGTCCAAACATGGGCTCCAGAAAATGTCTGTTAGAGCACCTCTGGGGCAGCTTGCTTGTCTAGGACGGTTCCCTCATAATGCCCGAAAAGACTGTGACACTGAAAATCCCACAAAGAGATGAAAGTGTCTGATCCACCAGAAAACCAGACCAGACAGAGCCCGACTTACCATGAAAGCAGATTCCCAACAGATGAGATGACAAATCTGTGAGAATCTATAATAAATAGAAACACTTCCACCTGGAGTGAATTAATACTTAACGAGCAGCAGATGACTGTCAGTTGAGAGGAACTGAAAAGTCGATTATCCGGCCCCCGTGACCTCTTTGCCGGCCATATTTGGAAGGCAGAAGGGTATTATTCCATAACCGAGCTACGTTGGTCCAAGCTCATTACAGTTTTCCATGTCATCAAAAACATCAACACATTTAAACTAAACTAGTCATTTTACCTTTTTAATACCTTTTTACATTTACTTTGACTTTTATTTGATTGCAGACAGGATGAACCTGAGATATTTCATGTTTTGTCTGCTCAACTTAATTTCATTTATTAATAAACATCCATTCCTGCATTTCAGACCTGCAACACATTCCAAAAAAAGTTGGGGCGGTAAAGCATTTACCACTTTGTAATGTTGCCATTCCTTTTCTCCACACTTAAATGACGTTTTTGACCAAGTGATTTAATGTTTCAGCTTTTATTTTGTCCCATTCTTCCTGCAAACACGTTTTAAGATGTGCAACAGTACAGGGTCGTTGTCGTCACATTTTTCCTTTTAAAATTCTCTATTGGGGATAGGTCAGGACTGCAGGCAGGTCAGTCCAGTACCCGTACCCTCTTCTTCCGCATCCATGCCTTTGTAATGTGTGCAGCATGTGGTTTTGCATTGTTTTGTTGAAAAATGAATGAACGTCCCTGGAAAAGATGACGTCTTGAAGGCAGCATATGTTGCTCTAAGATCTCAATGTACTTTTCTGCATTAATGTTGCCATCACAGAAGTGTAAATGACCTTTGACAAGGGCACTGACACACCTCCATACCATGACAGACCCAGGCATCTGTGTGATGGTCCATCCTAGATGCCTCCAAGCCCAGAGAAGTCAACGCCGCTTCTGGACATGGTTAACATAAGGCTTATTTTTTGCACAGTTAAGTTTTAAGTGGCATTTGTGCATATAACTCCGTATTGTAGTGCTTGACAAAGGTTTGCCAAAGTAATCCCTCACCCATGTGGTTATATCAGCTATTGTTGAGTGGTGGTTCTTGATGCAGTGGCATCTGAGGGATCAAAGATCACAGGCTGTTCAGCTTAAGCTTATGCCCTTGGTCTTTATGCACTGAAATTCCTCCTGATTCCTTGAATCGTTTAATGATATTATGCACTGTAGAGGGAGAAATATGCAAATCTCTTCCAATCTTTCTTTGAGGTACATTGTTTTTAAACATTTCAATCATTTTCTCATGCATTTGTTAACAAACTGGAGATCCTCTAATCATCTTTGCTCATCAAAGACTCAGCCTTTCCTGGATGCTGCTGTTGTACCAAACCATGATTACATTCACCTGTTGACATCACATAATTATTTAGTTTTTTCACCTCATTACTAGCCCTAAATTGCCCCCGTCCCACTTTTTTTGGAATGTGTTGCAGACCTGAAATACAGGAATGGAGGTATATTAACAAATAAAATGAAGTTGAGCAGATAAAACATGAAATATCTCGGATTCAACCTGTCTGCAATCAAATAAAAGTCAAAGTTAATGTAAGGAACACTGTGTTTTAATTTTATTTGCATTTCCCATACTGTCCCAACTTTTTCTGATTTGGGGTTGTAGATTAAAATCACCAATTCAGAGACACTTAAAATCACATTACCCCTACACCATTTTTGAGAAGAGAGCAAGAGAAAATTTTGACCAATAATCTGTATTACCAAATAACATGGTATAACACTTCTAGTTTAGTAAAAAATGTCAGACTAACTAAGAATACAGACAGACTGCTTTCACACAGCTATTTGTAACTATGGATGGGTTTGGCAGCATTTAATGATGATTTAAACAGAACAACTTAAAATTCTAAAAAAAACAAAAACATTTTGGTCTCTGAGAGGTGACCGCTGAAAATAACTGCTGGGAGTACCCTTAGAAACAGTATGCCAAAGTATAGGTTTGTAACAGCTTATAAAGGCATGCAATTGCATTCCTCATCCCCAGAAAGCAGAGCCACTTATGCTGTCTAGGACTCTTGACAATGGATGGCTAAGGCTTTGTCAGTAATTGAATAGCATCTAAAAGTTGTACACAACAGAACAATCATAATCAGATAAAACAATACTATAACTCTGTGGCAATAAATAACGTTTGTCAATATTGAAGAAAGTGTTTTACAGATAAGTCCAAGAACACCATACAGCGTATAAAGTGTAGAGGTGGGAGCGCCATAATTTAGCTGCTTGTGTACAAACAGAAAACATAAATGGAATGAATGTACCAGAGCATACTACAGATAAGTTTAATATTATTAGCCAAAATCTAAAGTAGTAGAGAATAAACATTTAAACAAGACAACAACCCCCACCCTCCAAAAAAAGACATACACTGATCAGCCACCTCCTTGTTTCTACACTCACTGTCCATTTTATCAGCTCCACTTACCATATAGAAGCACTTTGTAATTCTACAATTACTGATTGTAGTCCATCTGTTTCTCTACATACTTTTTTAACCTCCTTCTTCAATGGTCAGGACCCCCACAGGACCCTTACAGAGTAGGTATTATTTGGGTGGTGGATCATTCTCAGCACTGCAGTGAAACTGACATGGTGGTGTAACACACGTGGTGTGTTAGGGTGTGTTGTGTGGTATGAGTGGATCAGACACAGCAGCGCTGATGGAGTTTTTAAACACCTCATTGTCACTGCTGGACTAAGAAGAGTCCACCAACCAAAACTATCCAGCCAACAGCTCCCCGTGAGCAGCGTCCTTTGACCACTGATGAAGGTCTAGGAGATGACCAACTCAAACAGCAGCAGTAGATGAGCGATCGTCTCTGACTTTACATCTACAAGGTGGACCAACTAGATAGGAGTGTCTAATAGAGTGGACAGTGAGTGGACACAGTATTTAAAAACTCCAGCAGCACTGCTGTGTCTGAGCCACTCATACCAGCACAACACACACTAACACACCACCACCATGTCAGTGTCACTGCAGTGCTGAGAATGATCCACCACCTAAATAATACCTGCTCTGTGGTGGTCCTGTGGCGGTCCTGACCATTGAAGAACAGGGTGAAAGGGGGCTAACAAAGTATGCAGAGAAACAGATGGACTACAGTCAGTAATTGTAGAACTACAAAGTGCTTCTATATGGTAAGTGGAGCTGATAAAATGGACAGTGAGTGTAGAAACAAGGAGGTGGTTTTAATGTTGTGGCTGATCGTTGTAGTTTGTATGGTCTAGCCGGTCCCTTAAGTAATTATTTATTTATTTATTAGGATTTTAACATAATTTTACACATCTTGGTTACTTTCATGACAGGACAGGTAATTACTGGTCACACAAATTTTTTTTAATGTCAAACAGTCATGGACAGTTTTGTATCTTCAATTCACCTCACCTGCATGTCTTTGGAATGTGGAAGGAAACCTACACAGACACGGGGTGAACATGCAAACTCCCCACAGAAAGGACCCAGACCGCTCCACCTGGGAATCGAACCCAGGACCTTCTTCCTGTGAGGCGACAGTGCTACCCACTGAGCCGCTGTGCCGCCCACCTTGAGTAATTATTATGAATAAAGAATTTTGACATTGGGAGTCCATCAAAAGAAATTAAATATATTTGCAATAGAGAATAAAGCTTTAGCACATAGGTCACAAGGACTAGTAAATAGAGAGTGACTGGTTCAAGACCCACCACTGCTAGGTTGCCACTGTTGGGTGCTTGAGCAAGTTCCTTAACCCTTAATTGACAGGGATAAAGTGGTGGTAAAACATCAAAAAGTGCCTCTTGATTTTTAACATGGATAAATACAATATATTTGTAATTACTCATAAACATGTACCTTTTGTTAATATTTAGATGTAAAAAAGTTAAAATATACTGAAAATCTATGCTGTGGATGTTTATTATTAGCAAATGCAAATGTAGTTGAATACTAGATTTTTCCTACTAGGCCCTTCATTTAAACATTGAGAAGCTATTTCATCAACCGACCTCAGACTTCTTTTATGTTTAATTGTACCCTTTTCTCAATACAGAGCAGTACAGTAAAATGTGACAACATGATTTAGTGCTTACTGTAATCACACAGATATAGATGCAGTTGATAGAGATCAATACTCAAAAAACTTTCTTCGGAGCAACACTTCAAAACAATCAGTTTCACACATAGCAACTCCCATCTGTTCTGCTGCTTAAAAAGGCAATGTGTAAGTGCAGCTGAGGGAAAATCTCCGGCTCTCGACTGGTTTTAATATTTAAGCAGCTTTGATGTGTTTCCATGCCAATTTTCTAGCCTCAAATCTTAGCTTTGACAGGAAGACCCAAAAATGCAGTCAGGGTTAACATTTCTGAGTCCAAAATCATTACAAACTTCACTCATCAGAGCATACCATCTCACAAACAAAACAGTGCAGTGTATTTACAGTGTACGAGTTTTTCTATTAGCAGGCACGTACATATATTTTACTTCTGTTTTTTAAAGAAACCAGCCTGTTACAACTTCTCTAGCACTTGTTTCTTCACTCATGGCCTTTGTCTAGAAGTAATTGAGGTATAACTTCCTAACAACATGGCCTTAGAGGAACAATAATTATGTATTCACATGCTGTTTCCACCACACTCAACTGTGTCAAATAAATGAAATGCTTCTAACTTTGTAGCAACAGTTCAGGAAAGACCATTGTCTCTCCTCGATTTACTGAATTGGGATGAATTGGAACATCAGTTGTCTATGTGAAAGGCCCTACCTAATACACAACCATGAAAATCGCGTCACGGACCGTGTAATGAGCCGTCTCCCGTGAAATTAGCAGTTTTTTTCCCTTTTTCTCCCCCTTTATTGCATCCAATTGTTCAATTTTCATTGTGCTTTCTCTCTGTCTATGCCGAACCCTGCCCTGACCGAGGAGATCGAAGCTAACCCATATCCCCTCCGAAACATGGGCAGCAGCTGGATGCATTTTTGCCACCCACACATTGATGAGTGTGGTGCCACCTAGCGTTGCATGAGAGACACACCCTAAGGGCACTCTTCCTCATCTCTGTGCAGGCGCCTCTAATCAGTCGGCAGAGTTCGTAATCGCATTCTGACAGAGAGAGACTTGCATCCAGTTCTTTGTCCCGTCCCCCAACTGAGCAACCGGCCAATTGTTGCTCATACAGCCACTCAGCCTCGAACCGGTAAGGTCAAGTCAAGTCAAGTCAACTTTATTTATATAGCGCTTTTTACAATAGACATTGTCTCAAAGCAACTTTACAAAATTCAGGACCAACAGATACAAAAACTCCTGTTGAGCAAGCCGAGGGCGACTGTGGCAAGGAAAAACTCCCTGAAAATTACAGGAAGAAACCTTAAGAGGAACCAGACTCAGCAGGGCCCATCCTTCTTGGGTTGCCTGGAGGATGCTTTAAATAAGTAGGATTTACACAAATCATATCATCAAATCATACAAACACAGAAATAAATGAACTAAAAGTTATAGCTGGCAATAAATAAATAAATAATAACAATAGAGTTATTATTTGGTCTAGTCTTCAATAAAGCCTGTAGTGAGTTCTTGTCATTCTTGGTGCAATTACTCCAGACACGTCACAGGCAGAGCTGGATTCGATACGATATACTCAGAATCCAGCTCTGGTTGCAGCGTGTCTTTTTACCGCTGCGCCACCTGAAATGAGCAGTTTCCTGTGTAATATGCGATTTGCTGTAAAAGTTGCTGTTAACATTTTCCTCTAACCAACTCTTATTTTTTGCCCAACTCTTATTCATAATTGTGTTTTCCTGCTGCAGGAGAGAATGAAGTACCCTCAGAGGATGCCCTCATCCTGCACCTGCAGCTCTCAAAGGGCCAAGAGAAGCTGGTGGAGGCATTACGGGCTCAGCAGGTAGTGATTCGGGAGCTGCAGCAGCGTCTGGAAGAGCAGCAGGGGGCACTACTCTCTCAGCAGCGTGATATCCTGGAGCAGCAGCGGCGAATGTATGACCAGATGGACGCGGTGAAGGCGCAGTACGGCCTGCTTTCTGAGACGCTCAAGCAAGTGTCGCTGCAGGGCCTGCAGGGGGAGCTGCAGAGTTTTCTAGAGAGCCAGCTGGCAGGCGTGCAGAGCCAGGTGCGCAGCCACCTGCAGAAGTCCTACGCCGTGCATAAAATGGACACAAAAGTGATGGACGTGACTGGGGAACCAGAACAGGCTCTGCTTGGCTGCCACAGTGCATGCGGCCCCAATGAATACTGCAACTTCCACATGCAGCCACCCCAGTGCCAGCAGTGCACCATGTGCCCACCCGGGTTCTTTCTGGTGTCTCAGTGTTCACCCAACGCTGATAGGATTTGCCAGGTATGACCAATGAATATTCATGTGAACCATTATTGAGTTTTTGTTTTTACTTAGGATTATTACTATATTCATCTGTTGCTTGTAAAAATAAGTGTGTGATATAGGAGATATTTTACAGTACTGAGATTTATACTGGTCAGTGTAGCAGTTCGTTCAGCACCACCCAGAAACACCAGATGTGAGGCAGAAATGCAATATACACCGATCAGGCATAACATTATGAACCCTTCGTAATATTGTGTTGGTCTCCCTTTTGCTGCCAAAACGGCCCTGACCCGTCGAGGCATGGACTCTACTAGATCCCTGAAGGTGTGCTGTGGTATCTGGCACCAAGATGTTAGCAGCAGATCCTTTAACTCTTGCGAGGTGGGGCCTCCATGGATCGGACTTGTTTGTCCAGCACATCCCACAAATGCTTGATTGGATTGAGATCTGGGGAATTTGGAGGCCAAGTCTACACCTCAAACTCGTTGTTGTGCTCCTGAAACCAGTCCTGAAGCATTTTTGCTTTGTGGCAGGGCGCATTATCTTTTGATAGATACTGACCACTGCAGAGCTGCAGTTTTGGAGATGCTTTGACCCAGTCGTCTAGCCATCACAATTTGGCCCTTGTCAAATTCGCTCAAATCCTTACGCTCGCTTATTTTTCCTGCTTCTAACACAGCAACTTCGAGGATAAAATGTTGACTTGCTGCCTAATATATCCCACCCACTAACAGGTGCCGTGATGAAGAGATAATCAGTGTTATTTACTTCACCTGTCAGTGGTCATAATGTTATGCCTAGTCGGTGTAAGCTGAACAGTACAATATGTGGACACCTATTTATTTTAGGTGTTTTAGTCACACTCATTGCTAACAGGTGTATTATATCAATTGAAAAATATATATTATTTGCATCTTACTATGTATTAACAGTCTGGAGAAGACCCTTTGCTGTTTCTGATTGACTTCACCCCTGCGCACAAATCAAGGCCAATAATGACATGATTTGATGAGTTTAGTGAGTTGAAGAAACTCTGTGGCTTTCACCGCCCAGAGCACTGACATTAAACTCAGTAAACAACTTTGGGATGAACTGAAATGTCAGTTGTGAGTCAGGTCTTCTTGTTCAACCATACATACCATACTAAATTTGGCTCAAGATTCCACAGACACATTAAGGCATTTTGTAAAATGCATTTCAAAGGGAGTGAAGACTGTTATAGCTGCAAAGCTATGTAGAGGAGGTGCAGCTCATTTTACAAATATTTTTAGAGAAAAGTAGCTAACTATATTGACATGCAAACGTCAAAATGTACACCGGTCAGCCATAACATTAAAACCACCTCCTTGTTTCTACACTCCATATAGGTGTACTTGTAGTTCTACAATTACTGACTGTAGTCCATCTGTTTCTCTGCATGCTTTGCTAGCCCCTTTCATGCTGTTCTTCAATGGTCAGGACCACCACAGAGCAGGTATTATTTAGGTGGTGGATCACTCTCAGCACTGCAGTGACACTGACATGGTGGTGGTGTGTTAGTGTGTGTTGTGCTGGTATGAGTGGATAAGACACAGCAGCACTGATGGAGTTTGTAAACACCCCACTGTCACTGCTGGACTGAGGGCAGCGTCCTGTGACCACTGATAAAGGTCTAGAAGATCTCAAACAGCAGCAACAGATGAGCGATCGTCTCTGACTTTACATCTACAAGGTGGACGAACTAGGTAAGATTGTCTAATAGAGTGGACAGTGAGTGGACACGGTGTTTAAAAACTCCAGCAGCGCTGCTGTGTCTGATCCACTCATACCAGCACAACACACACTAACACACCACCCCCATGTCATTGTCACTGCAGTGCTGAGAATGATCCACTACCTAAATAATACCTACTCTGTGGTGGTCCTGACCATTGAAGAACAGGGTGAAAGCAGGCTAAAAAGGAATGTAGAGAAATAGATGAACTACAGTCAATAATTGTAGAACTATAAAGTGATTCTGTATGGTAAGTGGAGCTGATAAAATGGACAGTGAGAGTAGAAACCAGGATGTGGTTTTAATATTATGGCTGATCGGTGTATGTGACTGTGAATAGTTAAGTGAGTAGAAAATAAACTGATCTTCCTTTTTAGTGTAAAAAGGAAAGAAGCACCATGCAGAAGTTTGGACACCCCAAGAGCTTTCAGATAACTTTAACCAGGGTTTCCTAATAAGTTCAGTAGGGCTTGTTTATAGTTATAATTAACAGTGGTCAGCTGATTCAAACATCAAAGCTTTATAAATCCATTAACCTCCTAAACCTTGTCCCAACAATCAGCAGCCATGGGCTCCTCTAAGCTGCTTACCTCTTTGAATATTATAATTAGTGATGTCCACAAAGTAGGAGAAGGCTATAAGAAGGCTAGTTCTTTGAATCCCAACAGAACTTTTAGAGAGAACTGCTTGTAGAATCAAAAACCCAGTTTGACCTTCAGAAACACTTGGCAGATTGTGGTGCGGTGGTGCTCTGTGCAGCGGCACCTGCACAAATATAAACTTCATGCAAGAGTCATCAGAATTAGCTTGGTGGGGCTATGGCTTATTCATAATACAGGCAGTAAGTTGGCAAATGTTATCATAAGGGCATCTTTTGGAGTGCAGAATAATACAAATAACAATGTATGTCACACTGGACTGCACATGTATTTTGAAAGGTCAACTTACTTGTTGAATATATTTGGATATTCTATTTACATTTACTTTTTCGGCATTTAGCAGACGCCTTTATCCAAAGTGACTTACAGTACTGTGACAGTATACTGTCTAAGCAATTAATGGTTAAGGGCCTTGCTCAAGGGCCCAACAGTGGCACCCTGGCAGTGGTGGGGCTTGAACCAGTGACTTTTAATTACTAGTTCAGTACCCTAACCACTATGCTACAACTGCCCTCAAATTAAAATATTGTAACTATACAAAATTGATACATGTCCACTTATTTCTGAAGATATTGGCATGTTTATACTAAACAATCAAGGGTTGTCCACAATCAGTGTTGACCACAGCTGTATTAATGCATGTATGTGTCTTGTGAGATAGAATCTTTAGGCTAATATTACAAGTCACTGTGTTCCAGCTGTCAAAAAGCTGTTAAGTACCTTTGCTTTGCAATGACCTGAGAATATTGCTAGTCATTTTTAAAACAATACGTGTATTTTTAATGCAGGACAGAGATGAATGCCTGGAAATTCCAACTGTATGTGGCGAGAGAGTAAAATGCCTCAATACACCAGGTAAGAAGAGAATTATTAATGCTAAATTGCTAACCATTGCTTGTTATTATTAATTTTAAAGTATTCCTTCAATGTGCTTGTGTTTATAGGTGGCTTTCGTTGCTTGGGCGTTTCTGAGCAAGAGATCTCTGCAGGCCTGTGTGGTCATGAATATTTTTACAATCATGAGCTTCAGGAGTGTCAGGCATGCTCAGACTGTGATGGCGAGGCAGTGTCTGTCCCATGCAGCGCTTTAAGTGATGCTATATGTGGAGTAAACTCAGAGAACACACTCTCTCAGTCATGGTCTGCATCAGTTTTATTACCACAGACTAGATCAAAAAGCAGCAGTATGTTCCCTGGATTGCAACTGACCATCAAAGGCAAGGAAGGGAGTGACCTGCTGGTTAGCCATGATGGTTCCATTAGCCTCAATCAACATGGCCTGGTCTGGCTGGACCATAATTTTGCATTGAAGCACAGCTGTAGGAACTTCCTTCAGATTGGTGCGAGGATCAGTGGAGGCAGTGAGGAGGAAGGTCTTGACTTGAGTGGAGTGCGGGTGGAACAGCCAGAGAAAAAGCACTTCCAGGGAGTAAGTGTTAGTGCTGCAGTGGAAGTGGAACCCAACCAGACATTGTCATTGCTTCTTAAGAGCCCTCACCCACACTGCAACCAGAGTAAGGAACTGCAGTTGTACGATCTCGGATCCTCTGCATTCAGCCTACTCTGGATGACACATGATACTGGAGCTGTTGCTATGACAGCCCAAACCTCCACAGCTTCCCATTATCATGGTAACTACCGGCCGACTTTTCGCATTGCAACTGTCTCAGACCCCTATGTTGTAGCGCTGACCCATGACGGTCGTGGAATACGCTTTACAGAGCGAGGAGTTGTCAAGTTTGTTCTACAGCAAGCTCTCTATGCCATGGGCCACACTTGTGTCCGGGAAGGCTTCTCATTAGTCGGATACATCAATGCTAACGGTACCAACCTGGAAGTTATGCGCTCTTTTAAATCCGGAGTCAACTATCGAGACACATCCATTACATTATCTGCTGCTACCACTGTCAACCCGGGAGACTGGCTGAACTTTGAGATCCTTACTCCATCCCAGTGCAATGTTCGCTACTTTGGTGATAGCTCTGGAATAAGCATGCTAAGTCTGCTCTGGGTCCCGGCCACCATTTCCTCCTCTCTTATGGCCACTATATCGAAGACAGGTCTTCCATCTGGTGCTGTAAGGAACAAGGCATTGTTCTTCAAGCAAGTTGGCCTAGACTCTGAGCATGTTCATCTTGCGGGTGCCAGAGACCAACATGCAGGGAGAAGTTTTGTCTTTCAAAAGGCTGGAACAGCCAATGTGGCGCTGCATGTAAAGCTTATCCACTCGTGTAATGTGATAAAAATGGTGCTACACAGGGAGGGGCAGGAGGGGACACAATCAACGCCTCTGGCACAACAGGTCGGTGGTCAAATGCCTGAAGGCAGTGAGTGGGCAAGTGTTAGCATAAGGTCATCTTTTGAGGTGCAGAATGGAACGACAATGTACATCACACTGGACTGTGTGCGTGGGCGGATAAATCAGATTACCCATGAAGAAGGTACCAACATTTCCATCCTCTGGGTGGCTTCTTGATCTTGAATGCCAAGACTTGAACAGACAAAAACAGGTTCAAATGCTAAACTAAATCAAATGCATGAAGAAAGAAGGTATACTGTAAACAAAATCGGGCTGATGTGAGCTGATCAATGTTATACCACATATTTCCAAGGGTAACATTGGTAACATCAATACACCTCAACATCAATCACTGACTAATCCAATCACATCAAGTTTATCATTTCAGATATCAGTGCTGAGTATTAGCCCATACCAAAACTGACCCAAATGCAATCAGTTTCACAGTAACCAAGCCGGCTTACAGCAAGCCAGTTGTGTAATGCCGCGATAGTGTTATGAAGTTATGCATTAAGAAAGTTGTCTAGTCTCCCATTACAGACAGAGAAGAATTAGAGAATTACATGTGGCCCAAACCCTTGATGATTGGCCAACACAAGCCACTAAAAACAGTTTTTCCTGTAATTTAAGATTTGCACCCAGGGCTGGGTAGAGCAGTGGTAAATTATACTAGCCCACTACCACTGTGGCCCAGGGTTTGAATCCCCAGCAGTGCTACCAGCCGGTCATGCATCTACATACATGTAAGATTGTCAATGTCTAACTGGCCGAGGCCCTGTTACCCCTTTGCCACCGAAAAAAAGAGGTTCCAGACAGCGAACTAGCGAGCCAATCTGGCACCACAGAATACTTGTTTTTTCAGCCCGAACCGTGATGTCACCTGTGGGCATGGCATGTTGTACAGCGTAGTAACAGCAACAATGGCGTCAGCTGGGGTCTCGTATGGAGCTTAATGCTGCATTTTTATCTTTTAAACTTCACCTGATTACATTTTGAGCCAGTTTGCCGCTGATATTTGATGTGACGTGGTAAAAGTGACCCGGACAGAACGGAAAATGCTTAACGTGAAAAATAAAGCGTGAAGCTTTTTCAATTCCCCGAGCTGCATAAACACGTGTAAATCCAACTAAACACAAATACAGATGTTGTATTTTAGACTGGGTTTGATGGTTATTTCACACAGTTGTTTGTTCGTGTTGTGGAACTTTAGTGATGTTTCACCGCTCGAGTCGAGCGCTGAGCAAATCGGTTATTTGCGCCGAGGGTCGCAGTGAAAGCGAAGCGCAAAATGCTTCTCACGTCAGTGAACTAAAGAAAACAACAACTGAGACAAAGACGTCTACGTCTTCTTATCACCGACAGCTGATCAATGCTTTTTGCATAAAAACGAACATCTGTAACAACACAAATGCTCGCACATAATCTACACACTCCACCATGATATTACTACTAACTTCGTTAAGTAACGCCCACTGTTGATGACGCAGACTTGGTTCTCAAAAACTGGTGGAAACGCGCGTCGGTTCTCTACAGAACACCAAGGTTCTGAGAAACCTGAACAGAACCGGTTCAAGAACCATGTTTTTTTTGGTGGAAAAGGGGTATGTTACTGCATTGTGCCCAGTGATTCCTGGGAAGCCAGACCCACCACAACTCTGACCAGGATAAAGTGGTGGTAAAAACATATAATAAATATACGGGGGTAGGTATATGCATTGTAAAATGCATTGTACAATACTGTATTTGTATAGAGTATATTTTAAAAAGGCAGTATTTGGTTACTTTTTTAAAGAACATTTTAAGGTACTTTACCATGATGGCATATTAGGACCCCTGTAAAAAATATTTGTAAGTTTTGATTTCGAAAATAAAGTCGTATAAGTTTCAAATTCAAGAATAATGTTGAAATGATTGGGATTAAAGTTGAAATGATTATGAGAATAAATTTGAAATATTCCCCCAAAGACTGTGCAGCCATCGTAGGCTTGTCAGTTCAGAGAAGCACGGGTCTCAGAACCTGGATCGGCACGCAAGCACTGAGGGCAGCCTCCAATACGTGTTACTGTGCTTATCCAATAACCCACGATTATTTTTCGGTGGTTGTGTGTATTGTACCCTTCCATCCAAATGACATGATGACTAAACCCGTCAATGCAACCATTTCTAGCGATGCCATACGGCTTAAGTTTATCGTACGTGTCCATAAGGCTCGGCTGAAGTACTGGTGACGACGCAGACGCCGAGCACACCGGTGGCGCATATATTTCTTCTAAATAAACCCAGTTTATTGCAAAGTCGTTTCAGCGTCCTTATGCTAAAAACAAACTGGTGCTGATGTGCAGGAGATTGGGGATTTCTTTATTTGTGAAACCCATACGAAATTATAACTTTACCAAATCATGAACATCCCTCATTTTAACACAAGGAGCTTGCTATGGCCATAATATTTCCACTTTAATCTCGAAATCATTTCGACTTTAATCTCAAAATCATTTCGACTTTAATCTCGTAATTTCGACTTTATTCTTGGAATCGAAACTTAAAAAAAAAATTTCCTTTAAAGTGGCCCTAATACGCCGTCATGCTTACTGCTTACAATAAGATAAAAAAAAAGCAAGCAAACCAAAATAGTTTATTTACATTTGCACATGTTTATATATAGTTATTCACAGTTTAAGTTCAAATGAGTTTTCCTCTGCATTTATTGACACCCCTGCTTTTAACACTTTGTAAACCTCATTTTATCAATAAAATTGCACATAGATTACTCCTATAATATATTATAAAGTTGAAGAATACAGAACAGGAAATTTGAGACCATTTCTCTTTACAGAATCTCTCCAAATGGTCCAGTGTTTCAGGTTGTCTCTTGTGCATTGTCCTGTTTAGCTCACCCCATGTTTACTATAGGTTTTAGATCAGGGAACTGAGATGGTCATAGCAGTGGCTTGATGTGGTGACGATCTGGAAATATGTTTTGGATTGTTGTCCTGCTGGAAGATCCAATGAAGACCCAATTGTAAATGCCACGATATTTTGTGGAGTCTGTGATGTCATGCACTCCCAGTGCCTTCAGAGAAAAAAAGCATCAACATCATAGACCCTTCACCATACTTAACAGTTTGCATTAGTTTATTTTTAGTGTAGTCATTCTTCTTTCTACACCAAACCCTTTTTAGGTGTTTAATACCAAAAAGTTTAATTTTCATCTCATCTGACCAGTCAAGGTCCTCTTAGCAAACTCTAGGTGTTTATGATTAGGGTTAGGTGACAGGAAATGCTTTTTCCTTGGAAAAAATTAATTTCAATGATAGGGATTCCACAAGACGATGAATGACTGCAGATTAAATTAAACACTTATTGCAATGTTTATTGAACCAGTTTAAGACGGTTCTTTGTATTTTGATGCATTATTATGCTAAAAGTCTTAACTACTACATATGTAATGCAGAGGTGCTATTAAAATCTAAATATTTATTCCATAGAATAGTATACAGAATGTTAATTACTGAATTAATCAATTCTTGATCCAAGTACTGCAGACTTGAAGTACTTCAGCTGGTTGAACAGTGACCAATTTTTATTTAATATTTTGCTTGAATTCAAACTGTGTGCTGATGTTTGTGTGCGCGCGAGTGTGTGTGTTGCCATAAATACGACATTGTATGCTGTGCCACAGTATTTTGATCATTGTAGGGTCATATTTTGTTAAAGCGAATTTAAATGATGTCTATTTTTAAATGTTGTCTATGCACATATATTTTGTTTATAATATTTTTAAACATAATGGAATTAAAATGCATAGACAAGCATTTATATGATTAAATATAAATACAAAATATGTCTACACTTGAAAATGTATAATATTTGTTATATAATGTTTAATTCAGTTTAAATCATGCTATCTAGTGTGCTCTGTGCATGCCTTGTGCTGCTTTGTAGATGATCAATCACTACTTACTGTAATAATTTTTATTTTCAGTCTACTTTTCCAACAAATACAAATAACAAAAGTGACATCAAACTGTGTGCTGATAAAGTTTTCACAGTATCGTTTTAAAAACGGCATACTAGGCTATTAATGAAAAACATAATGTGTAATGCATAATACAAAAAGTAAATATTGGAAATAGTCAGCTGGACCTAGGCAAACCTTATTTGTGTTTGTAAATTAAACTATTTCAAGCTAGAAGTAAACTAGTTGATAAAATATAGAAGATACTTTATTTGTCATATTTACATATACAGTTGTACAGTACAATGAAATTCTTTCTTCGCATATCCCAGCTTGGTTGGAAGCTGGGGTCAGAGCGCAGGGTCAGCCATCGTACGGCGCCCCTGGAGCAGACAGGGTTAAGGGTCTTGCTCAAGGACCCAACAGTGGCTGCATAGCAGAGCCTGGATTTGAACCGCCAATCATCCAGTTGATAGCCCAAAGCTCTACCCACTGGGCTACCACTGTCCAAATAATAATGATAATGTTGATAGTTATTGGTTGATAGTTATAACTCATTGACAGATATGAAAAATGATTGGCCAAGGTTACAAGCGCTAAGGGGCCATTCAATCGAATATTTTTGTTGTGCTGAATGTATAACATTTTGATATAGATGTGGCACCCTCTCAACAAGTACCCGACAACGCCACCACTTGGTTTAAACCTAGAGCAAAGGGGAGCTCTTATTTGAAGAAACTTACAAACACAGGTTTAAAAAATATACAATGTTTTTTTTATTTATTAAACAAGACAAGTTACATGTCACTGTCAGTTTACTTGCTTAAAAAGCATAAGGAGCTAAAATGTCACCTATCTAATAAAATTGGTCAGGCACCACTGGAGCTGGGAGACCAACCAGAGGCTCCAGGCTCAACACACGTGAATAAAACCCAAAAAAGAAAGAGGGGAAACCCCCAATTTGGCACTACAAACCAAATCACTTGCATGCGTTACACTGCAATAGCTATCACTCCAGTAAACACGATACCAGCACCCCAATGACTTCAATGTCCAAACTTCAGTCCTGACCACACTTTAGGATAAAGTGGCAAAGCACTTCTAATAAAAGAATATAAATATATAGAATTTGGGGAGCAGCAATGAAATAGGTAACACCACTATTTAAAGAACACTGCTAAAAGAGAACAGGAGAACAGCTACTAGAGAACAGCAGTAGAGAACAGCAGCCAGCACCCATCACTGTGGTACCAGCCAAATTCACAGAAGCATTAGGCAGTGGCCACAGAGCTAACAGTAGCCCACCATAGCAGTGATGCTAATAAAGCTAATAAAACATTCCCCAAACTGCTACAAGGATAAAAGTTACCAAACGCCAGCATACAAGCAGACCAAGTCAGCCAATTACTAGAAGTACAGTATAATGTGCTTAACATACCTCCTTGTTGTATGAACAGGGAGATGCACTGAAGCTATAGGAGCCACACACATTTCTTACCCTGAACTTGTCTACAAGCATGCACACCACAACACTACAGAGATACAAAAGCCATTTTGAACCCAACCATAGGTATTATACTCTTACATATACTGCACATACATTCTGCCACATGGCTCAAACAAATGTTCTGCTATCGTGAAGGCAGCTGCATCCTGGCTCACCTAGCCCAGCAGCAAAACAGCCCAAACTTCTCCTAGGCCCAAAGGGGGTCTATATAAATGCCTTCCCCAGGACCCCTGGTCTGACCACACAACTGCCTGCTCCACCTTTTCCACAAGTAATTGCAGGCTACAATTACACCAGCTACACAGAGAACTCAGAAAGTATTCAGACCCCTTTGACTTTCTAACACTGTTTGTATTATGAATTTGATTTTGAACATATATAATTTACATTTTTATCCATCAGTCTACACCTAATCACAATTATTTTTTTTCTTTCTAAAATGTTTTAAAAATTTCAATTTAAAACATTTTATTCACAAACATTATCAGACTCTTTGCTGTGGCACTCCAAATTGTGGTCAGGTCTTTGGACACTGTTTGGAAAGATACTCACCTGGGCCAATTTACACTCCATTGTCAGGCAAAAACCAAGCTATGAAATCTTAAATGTGTATCTCCACAATCAACTTGTGGTAATGTGTAGATAAGGGCAACAATATAACAATATAAAATATTATCTAAGGCTTTGAGTGCTCCAAGGATCACGATGGCCTCAGTAATTTTAAAATGGAAGAAGCTTGGCACAACCTTGATGAAAAGTGAACTATTTAGCCAGAACAGCAAACACTATGTTTGGCAAAAACTGGTACTGCACATTTACTGGCCACTATCATCCCTACAGTGAAACATGGTGGGGAGAGCATCATGCTATGGTGGTCGCTTCTGAGCAGCAGGGACAAAGAGACTGATAAGAATTAAGGAACGGATAAATGCAGCCAAAAACTTCCTCTAAATCACACACAAACTCAGACTGACTTACATGATGATTGGCAACGGTCTATAAATTACAAAATAAATCATCTGAATACATTTGTTATAAGAAACATGTTTTCACTTTGTCAAGAGGAAGAACCAGCTGAATTGATAACATCACGACGTGGATTGCATCATCAGGGGCTAGTCTGCTACAAGTGACACGAGGCAGAGGGCATCAGAGAAAGCTGCCCCATCTGTAAAGCCAATCACTATGACTAAGTGTTAATGGTGTAGTGATGTAAATTATATAGAGTGTTCAGCTGAGGCTTGCACCCTTGATCTTTACGCAATGAAATTCCTCCAGATTCCTTGAATTGTTTAATGACATTTCGCTCTATAGAGGGTAAAATATGCAAATCCCTTCCAATTCTTCCTTGAGAAACATTGTATTTAAATAATTTGAATAATTTTTTCATGCATTTGTTGACAAACTGGAGATACAGCTTTGCTCCTCAAAGACTCAGCTTTTCGTGGATACTGCTTTTCTTACAAATCATGACTACTAATACATCACCTATCTGAAAACACATTATTATTATTATTTCTTCACCTCATTACTAGCCTAATTTTATTTTTCCCAAACTTTCTTTTAGGCTGTGTTGCAGGCCTAAAAGGCAGGAATGGATGTATATTAACAAATGAAGTGAAGTTTACCAGACACCTTGGGTTCATACTGTCTGCAATGAAAGAAAAAAATAAAGTATTTCTTTTTTACATTTGCATTTTTCATACAGCCCCAGCTTTTTCTAATTTGGGGTTGTGAATTTTGCTTGACTATTGTGAGTGTAATAATGTTCCAAAAAATTTTCATTATGACATGATTAGACTTGACTATTTAGGCAAATCAGTCATGATGAGTCACAGTCATGATAGAAAATGGACAAACAAACTCTTTCCACATTGGCAAATGCGTTATACAGGGCTGCATTCTGTTACATTTCCTGTTTAACTGGTATTATAACATACACTGATCAGCCATAACATTAAAACCGCCTCCCTGTTTCTACACTCACTGTCCATTTTATCAGCTCCACTTACCATATAGAAGCACTTTGTAGTTCTACAATTTCTGACTGTAGTCCATCTGTTTCTCTACATGTTTCTTTTACCCTGTTCTTCAATGGTCAGGACCCCCACAAGACCACCACAGAGCAGGTATTACTTAGGTGGTGGATCATTCTCAGCACTGCAGTGACACTGACATGGTGGTGGTGTGTTAGTGTGTGTTGTGCTGGTATGAGTGGATCAGACACAGCAGCGCTGCTGGAGTTTTTAAATACCGTGTCCACTCTATTAGACACTCCTTCCTAGATGGTTCACCTTGTAGATGTAAAGTCATCTATTGCTGCTGTCTGAGTTGGTCATCTTCTAGACCTTCATCAGTGGTCACGGGACGCTGCCCACAGGGCGCTGTTGGCTGGATATATTTTTGGGTGGTGGACTATTATCAGTCCAGCAGTGACAGTGAGGTGTTTAAAAACACCAGCACAACACACACTAACACACCACCACCATGTCAGTGTCACTGCATTGCTGAAAATGATCCACCACCCAAATAATACCTACTCTTTAGTGGTCATGGGAGAGTCCTGACCATTGAAGAACAGCATGAAAGGGGGCTAACAAAGCATGCAGAGAAACAGATGGACTACAGTCAGTAATTGTAGAACTACAAAGTGCTTCTATATGGTAAGTGGAGCTGACAAAATGGACAGTGAGTGTAGAAACAAGGAGGTGGTTTTAATGTTATGGCTGATCAGTGTACATATAATGAGAGAAACAGGACTGGAGAAAGATGATCCAGCATTCAAGACTGGTGAGAGAACTTTTGAGATACTGATAGCACAACACTCATAGCAGAAAAACAGGAAGGCATAAAGTATATCATAAAAATATCAGACTTTAGAGTCATGGCAGCATAAAAGACATATAACTTTACCATAGATGAAGAAGATGTTAAAGTGGTGGACAGCTTTTGCCTATTGCGATCAGTTATTAACAGCAAATGATTCAGCAGTCAGGAAATATTACACAGACCAGCACTTGACAGAAGAAAGAATATAGGAACTGGAAAAGATCAGATGTAGTATGATGTGTCTCTTTAAACAAAGATCAGAATGACCCAGACAATGGTCTTCTCTGTGGTTTATTATGGATGTATAAGCTGGACAATAAAAAAGCAGGACAGAAAGAGTACTGATGCTCCTATTTTGGGCACATTAAGAGAAGGAGCAGTTTATTAGCAAAGATAAGCATGCTTGGAAGAGTTGATGGTTAAATAGGGCCAGTGAAAAGATGGATAGATACAGTTAGAGGAAAGCAGTCGACAGGATATTCTGATGAAAGTTAAACACAGTCCATATGGTCACCAGGAGATGCAGTTGACTTGATGGCCCAGCATATTTATATATTTTAAATAAATATTTCCTGATTGTTTTTGTATCCAATCAGTTGTATTAGATCGCCTTGGCATGCATGTACCTTACAGGAGTATGTAAATGTACACTGGCTTCTAAATGGGACAGTCTTTATTCAGGAAACTGTGCTGCCAGATAATGCTGACTAAACTCCTGACCTCATCCCAAATTCTGAACTTGTTCACAATAACAGTACTGTCTGAAATATCACAGTTAATTGTACAGCTGATTATAGTTGCATGTCTACAATAATTCCACCAAGATTACTGGCAGCATCATAGTAATTCAGATGTATTTGCTTTGTATTATGCAAAACTGAATAATAAAATCTTGTATTTCCCAACCTGAATAAAATATAGACATGTTTTGCCAGAACCTGATGATTTGGCAGGGTTGTTATAATCCACAAAACCTTCAGGTGGACTGGATTTAAATTACACTTGATATGCACAATCTAACCCTGTAATGGTTTACAATTTCACCCGCATTCCCGACCTGTTGCACAAGACCAAATTAACTTTTGTTAGATTTTCTTTGCACACAGTCCAGTATAAGCACTTAATGGAGTCAAGTATGAGTTAATGAATAGCAGCTGTGGCCTCAGCACGTTCAACGTAATTTACCTTTGGAAGAAACATGAGTGCACACTTTGTTTTCCACTGTTATTTAGCTGTTTAACATGCAAATCAAAACTAAAATTCTGTAAAAATGGACAGCCTTTGGGTTTGCTGAACAGATGTGAGGACACGTAATAAGCTACAAAATGGACAACCCCAAATCAGAAATAGTTGGGACAGCATGGAAAATGCAAGTAATAAAAAACACTTACATTTTTTCGTACATTTACTTTGAATTTTATTTAATTGCAGACAGGATGAACCTGAGATATTTCATGTTTTGTCTGCTCAACTTCATTTCACTTAAATGAATTCATTCCTGCATTTCAGGCCTGCAACACATAAAAAAAAAAAAAGTTGGGACAGTAAAGCATTGTCTTGTTGAAAAATGCATGGGCATCTCTGGAAAACATGACGTCTTGAAGGCAGCATATGTTGCTCTAAGATCTCAATGTACTTTACTGCATTAATGCTGCCATCACAGAAGTGTAAATGACCTTTGCTAAGGGCACTGACACAGCCCCATACCATGACAGACCCTGGCTTTTGGACTTGTTGCTGATAACAGTCTGGATAGTCCTTTTCGTCTCTGGTCTCGAGCACAGCGTCCATTTTTTCCAAAGAAGACCTGGAATGCTAATTCATCTGACCTCAATACACGTTTCCACTGAGTGATGATCCATCCTAGATGCCTCCGAGCCCAGAGAAGTTGACACCACTTCTGGACATGATTAACATAAGGCTTCTTTTTTGCACAGTAAAGTTATAAGTGACATTTGTGTATGTAACTCTGTATTGTAGTGCTTGACAAAGGTTTGTCAAAGTAATCCCTTGTCCATGTGGTTATATCAGCTATTGTTGAGTGGCGGTTCTTGATGCCGTCTGAGGGATAGAAGATCATGGACGTTCAGCTTAAGCTTGCGCCCTTGGCCTTCACACACTGAAATTCCTCCCGATTCCTTGTATCATTTAATGATATTATGCACTGTAGAGGGAGACATATGCAAATCTCTCCCAATCTTTCTTTCAGGTACATTGTTTTTAAACATTTCAATAATTTTCTCACACAAACTGGAGATCCTCCGTCCACACAACAAAATTCCACACAAAACAGACCCAGAAAAAACAGTTCTGACAGATAGTGACTGGAGGTGAGAATCAAACCATGTTGCCAGCTATACAATCCTGTGTTTTCTTTGTGTTCTCTTGCAAACTTAAGGTTGTAATGGTTATTTGTGTGTCTGTGTGTTGTTTCGGGAATGAGGTGTTGCTGGTGATACAGAACTACATATGATTAAGACGGTACAGTACTGCCATTGTGGGACACATGATGAGCCTAAAAAAAGATTCAATTTGGATTAAATTACACAGGCCATTACACTGAGCTGAGGTTTTTCTATAGAAAGTCATTTATGTCTGGCACTGGGTTTAGTCGGTGTCTGGAAAACCAGCCTTTTAAGTCCTTCCAGCATTTACAGCAGAGTGAACAGAAATCACTCCAAACTCATTAAAACTTTAGACTGAATGATAGTGTTTCCCCACGAGACATGACCCTCTAACTAGCTTTTTAGCTGTTTTAATTGTTTTAAACACACTTACACCTCAAATGAGATATAGTCAGGGTTGTACAACTACATGAATACCAGCGTCTGATTTACAGGCTGAACTCACACTGATTATAAAGAGCTGGTACAGTGTTTGTGTCTACGCTGAAAATTGAAAGCAGGTGTGCAATGTGCTTAGCTCCAGATGTTTCATGTTGGAGATCAAATGAGATCAGAAAAGTTTCAAGCTGCAAAATATTTGAGGAAAACCACATAGTCGCATACATTCAGCAAGTCAGTTAATCAAATTCTTACTTTGTTACTTGATTAATTCTAATTAATACAGTAATAGCATTATAAAAGCAGCAGTGCAAATATCATCAATCATCACTGGGATTAATCATTTATTATATGAAAAAGGAAAATGCACTCTAATAACACTTGGTCAGTTCTTATTTCTGATTGTCTGGTTGATGTGTATTAGTTCCTTAGAAGTAAGTAAATTTTAATCACAGCTGTTAGTCAACACAACTGGCACAACATATTTATGCTGATGTGTAATTATTCTAACAAGCATGGAGTTTATTTTAGTGTTTTTCTGTTTGGAAGGCTTGAAAGGAATGGAAGAAGGATAATTAACACCAAGAACCCAATAGTAATGCCTTAACTGTAAATAATCAAAGTCTTGATTGATAGAAACAGAAATATATGGTAAAAACAACTGAACACTTAACAAAGTGTGACACATCTACACACACACACATACACATTTACAGTGTATCACAAAAGTGAGTACACCCCTCACATTTCTGCAAATATTTTATTATATCTTTTCATGGGACAACACTATAGAAATAAAACTTGGATATAACTTAGAGTAGTCAGTGTACAACTTGTATAGCAGTGTAGATTTACTGTCTTCTGAAAATAACTCAACACACAGCCATTAATGTCTAAATGGCTGGCAACACAAGTGAGTACACCCCACAGTGAACATGTCCAAATTGTGCCCAAAGTGTCAATATTTTGTGTGACCACCATTATTATCCAGCACTGCCCTAACCCTCCTGGGCATGGAATTCACCAGAGCTGCACAGGTTGCTACTGGAATCCTCTTCCACTCCTCCATGATGACATCACGGAGCTGGTGGATGTTAGACACCTTGAACTCCTCCACCTTCCACTTGAGGATGCGCCACAGGTGCTCAATTAAGTTTAGTCCATCACCTTTACCTTCAGCTTCCTCAGCAAGGCAGTTGTCATCTTGGAGGTTGTGTTTGGGGTTGTTATCCTGTTGGAAAACTGTCATGAGGCCCAGTTTTCGAAGGGAGGGGATCATGCTCTGTTTCAGAATGTCACAGTACATGTTGGAATTCATGTTTCCCTCAATGAACTGCAGCTCCCCAGTGCCAGCAACACTCATGCAGCCCAAGACCATGATGCTACCACCACCATGCTTGACTGTAGGCAAGATACAGTTGTCTTGGTACTTCTCACCAGGGCGCCGCCACACATGCTGGACACCATCTGAGCCAAACAAGTTTATCTTGGTCTCGTCAGACCACAGGGCATTCCAGTAATCCATGTTCTTGGACTGCTTGTCTTCAGCAAACTGTTTGCGGGCTTTCTTGTGCGTCAGCTTCCTTCTGGGATGACGACCATGCAGACCGAGTTGATGCAGTGTGCGGCGTATGGTCTGAGCACTGACAGGCTGACCTCCCACGTCTTCAACCTCTGCAGCAATGCTGGCAGCACTCATGTGTCTATTTTTTAAAGCCAACCTCTGGATATGACGCCGAACACGTGGACTCAACTTCTTTGGTCGACCCTGGCGAAGCCTGTTCCGAGTGGAACCTGTCCTGGAAAACCGCTGTATGACCTTGGCCACCATGCTGTAGCTCAGTTTCAGGGTGTTAGCAATCTTCTTATAGCCCAGGCCATCTTTGTGGAGAGCAACAATTCTATTTCTCACATCCTCAGAGAGTTCTTTGCCATGAGGTGCCATGTTGAATATCCAGTGGCCATTATGAGAGAATTGTACCCAAAACACCAAATTTAACAGCCCTGCTCCCCATTTACATTTGGGACCTTGACACATGACACCAGGGAGGGACAACGACACATTTGGGCACAATTTGGACATGTTCACTGTGGGGTGTACTCACTTATGTTGCCAGCTATTTAGACATTAATGGCTGTGTGTTGAGTTATTTTCAGAAGACAGTAAATCTACACTGCTATACAAGCTGTACACTGACTACTCTAAGTTATATCCTAGTTTCATGTCTATAGTGTTGTCCCATGAAAAGATATAATGAAATATTTGCAGAAATGTGAGGGGTGTACTAACTTTTGTGATACACTGTACATACATTATCCAGAGCGACGTACAGAAGTGCTTTCATAGTGAACATTACCTTACTCTAGTGTAAGTAGACAACAGTCCAAGAACACAAATCTGCTGAAACCCTGTTAGAACCAGAGTTTTTTTAATGCAAGAAATGAATAAGAGCATTAGTAAGTACATGTTAGCTTAAGTGTTTAGTAAAGAGGTGGGTTTTAATTGCTTTTGAAGACAGCAAAAGACTCAGATGTTCAGACAGACAAGGGAAGTCCATTCCACCACTTGGGTGCAAGTACAGAGAAGAGCCTTGATGCTTGTCTTCTTTGAGTTCTGGGTGGAGGATCAAGGTGAGCGAGACTTGTGGTAGTGGTACAGAGCGGGGTTTAATTAGACCTCGAATGTAGCTTGGGGCTGGTCCATTTTTGGCTTTGTAGGCGAGCATCAGTGTTTTAAACTGAATGCGTGCAGCTACAGGGAGCCAGTGAAGAGAATACAGCAGTGAGGTGATGTGGCAGTGTTTAGATTGGTTAAAAACCAGGTGAGCAGCTGCATTTTGGATGAGTTTAAGGGTTTAATAGTGGACATAGGAGCACCTGCTAGGAGGGAGCTACAGTGGTTCAACCGTGAGATTACAAGTGACTGCACAAGAATCTGAGTGGCTTCCATGGAGAGAAATGGACGAATCTTCTTGATGTTTTAGAGGTACGATCTTGTCATGTTGGCTACATAAGGAGAGAAGGTCAGCTGGTTATCCAGGACAACACCAAGGTTTCGTACCTTATCAGATGGTCTGACCTGGGAGTCATCAAGAGTGATGACTAGGTCCTGGGTTGGAGATTGATCTTCAGGAATAAGTAACAGCTCTGTTTTAATAGGATTAAGTTTTAGATGATGAGCTGACATCCATAGTGAGACAAAATCTAAAAATGTACACAGACTTGGTTACAGATGCTACATTCTTAATTGACACATCTGAACTCTGTGTGGTTAGGGTAAGGCTTATTGTTCCTAAGTAAAATGTAAATTTTCTGTAGTAATATTTCACTTTTTATGTGTAAAAACCAAAATTATTGGTGCAATGAGAATGACTAACACTAACTATGCTGATATTGTTTTAAGGCTGCAGGGAGTAAAAATTAAACTAATTAAATGTAGCATTATATATCTGGAAATGTAAACCATTAAAAGCTTTAACATTTACAAAATAAAAAGAAGTTTACTTGTTTAACAGTGAGCTTTAAGGTTGCACTTGTAAATGTTACACTGTAAATGTTTTAATCTAATTCATGGCAGACTTCTTTTTCCTTGACATTTTGACAAACGCCTTTCTAGCATACTGAGGCACTCTAGGTTTTTCTATAGCCGATAAATAAAAGACCACAAAATCATTTCTAAAAATATCTTATAAAAAGCATTTTACTGCTAGTTGTATCATGTATTATTGTACAGTATGTGACAAATAAACTTTAATTTAATTCAATTGTATTTAGTACTGCTTCCTGTGTCCACTGTGGGTCTGTTCGAAAACCTAGTGAGCTGCCTTGTTGTCTTACTGCCTACATAGGCAGCTGCCTAAGCAGAGAGGATTCTAATAAGTCATCAACTCATAAGTCAGGTTATTCTAACGCACTACTTAGACAGTGGTTAAATCAGTTTTCGCTTACTAAGCTAACACAGTTATCCTCATGCCATTCAAACCAATGGGATACACGCTAGCATGTCAACTAACATCTCCCTCTGTGTACCGAAAACGGTTAAATTCACTGACAAGCCAGAATTTGAAAATAAATGACACTTGTGCACGTTTATACAAATTAAAATTCAATGATAATTGATTTACATTTGAAAACAACCTTGTTCGTTACTCCACATCCGTCCACCATATTTTTTATTTTTTGTGAGAAAAGTTGTGCCGCACTGAATGCTGGGATTGCCTTCACCGCTAAGGCAGCATCGGATGCTCCCTCATTATTCAGGCAAAATACCGTTCAGATTTAAGGTGCCTTAGTAGACAGCATTTTAAGGCATCTAAGAATTCGAACAGCTTCCTTCTCGGAAGCACACGTAGGATGATGTAAAATGCTGTCTATGTAGAGAGCTCACTAGGTTTTCAAACACACCCTGTGTATGCATGTGGGTTTTTGTTTAGGTACCTAAGATACTGTCCTTATTGATGTTGATTTCGTAAATAATGTGTTCGCTACGTTACCTCGGGAGGTTGATATGATGTTTTAGTTGGTTGCAACGTTGTTGTTAAGTGTTGTTTGATGTTGGCTGTGCACATTTAAACAGTAAAAAAAAGCACACTTGCTACATAGAAACCATATGCCCAATAAAAATACTGTATAGAAACTCATGTTTTGCATTCAAACAGAAAATTAAACAGAATCAATTTTGTGTCAAAATCTCAAAAACTGTGGGATAATTAAATAGAGCTGTATAACAAAAGGACTGATAAGTGCAATGCAGTGATATGAAATGTATTGATAGTAAAATTAGTTCTAAAGACATGCAACAACAAATAATAATAGACTAAGACAAAATGTCTTAGTCTATTAAGACTAAGACATTAGTCTTAATAGACTAATGCGTAAGTTTCCTCCGGGAGCTCCGTACTGTCCAAAAACATGCAGTCAGATTAATTGGAGACACTGAATTGCCCTATAGGTGAATGGGTCTGTGTATGTGTGTGTGTATGTGTGTCTGCCCTGCGATGGACTGGCGCCCGTCCAGGGTGTTACTGTGTGCCTTGCGCCCATTGAAAAGCTGGGATAGCCTACAGCACCGCCCCCCCCCCCCCCCCCCCCCCCCGCCCCCCCCAACAACCCCAATTGGATAAGTGGTTAAAAAAGTGAGTATTTATTTATTCTAAGTGCTTTCTTAAAAACACCATGGACAGGGTGGAAATGAGAGCAGTTGTAGCCTAGAGGTAAAGGTACTGGACTAGTAATTGAAAGGTCGATGGTTCCATCCCCACCACTGCTAGGTTCCCACTGTTGGGCCCTTAACCCTCAATTGCTTATACTGTATATTGTCACAGTACTGTAAGTCACTTTGGATAAAAGCGTCTGCCGAATGTTGAAAATGTAAATGTAAAAAAAAATCAATCTCGGGGCATCGAACACTCACACATTCACTCTTTTTCTCACTTACTTACTCACAATAAGAAGCAACTAAGAGTAGCATATCCAAGGTAAAGTACAATAACACCTACGACCCCAGGACCCATCTATAACTATTATTATTAAAATGTAGGCTTAGTAATTTTAGTTCTACACTTTTTTAGAGAGCTGCCTCAAAAAGCCCTTTAGAAGAACCTTGAAAGAAGTGTTTCCTGGTGAAACAGGACCCGCCTGAACTGTAATTAACCTGCTACACACACACAGACATAAAATCTAATAATGGTTCGTATATCCTAATATTTTTCCCAGTTTTGGGCAATGTTGCTGTTTCTGTTAGCAAAAGTTTGCTCAGGTAATTTGGATCAGCAGGTTTTAATAAAGGTAGTATTGTTGTTGGCCAGGATACAACATTTTTGTTCTGAACTTATGTTTGCCTTAGATTTGATTTCAGACATTATTTTAGGTGCTTTTTAAGGTGAGCCACAGTGAATCAAGAGAAAAACAAGAAACACTCATTGTTTTAAAGAATGTCAAAGAAAGTGCAGCAGCCGTACTCTCAGAGGAAACAGATCCAGCTGGAGCTCCTGCCGTGCCGGATGGATGCAAGCAGCTCCCCTGCTGTCATTTCTAACTGCACTTATGAAACTTGTCACTCTGTGAGCAGCGGGGCTAATTGCTTTCTGCAGTAGGTGCATACAAATTAGGTTGTAGAGCACTGACCGCTCATTGTGGCGTCATTACAAGTGCCTCTTATTTTATACAAATGTACTTTAAGCTGGTATTCATTAAGCTTGAAAGACAAAAGTAGGTAATGAATGGTCAAAAAAAATTTTGATAGTAATTCTTACTTTGAAAAGTGATTATAATTCACCAAAATAAGATACAGTGGGGCCAAAAAGTATTTAGTCAGCCACTGATTGTGCAGGTTCTCCTACTTAGAAAGATGAGAGAGGTCTGTAATTTTCATCATAGGTACACTTCAACTATGAGAGACAAAATGAGAAAAAAAAATACAGGAAATCACATTGTAGGATTTTTAAATAATTTATTTGTAAATGATGGTGGAAAATAAGTATTTGGTCAATAACAAAAGTTTAACTCAATACTTTGTAACATAACCTTTGTTGGCAATGACAGAGGTCAAACGTTTCCTGTAAGTCTTCACCAGGTTTGCACACACTGTAGCTGGTATTTTGGCCCATTCCTCCATGCAGATCTCCTCTAGAGCAGTGATGTTTTGGGGCTGTCGCTGGGCAACACGGACTCCACAAATTTTCTATGGGGTTGAGGTCTGGAGACTGGCTAGACCACTCCAGGACCTTGAAATGCTTTTTATGGAGCCACTCCTTCGTTGACCGAGCGGTGTGTTTGGGATCATTGTCATGCTGGAAGACCCAGCCACGTTCCATCTTCAATGCTCTCACTGATGGAAGGAGGTTTTGGCTTAAAATCTCACGATACATGGCCCCGTTCATTCTTCCCTTAACACGGATCAGTCGTCAAGTCCCCTTTGCAGAAAAACAGCCCCAAAGCATGATGTTTCCACCCCCATGCTTCACAGTAGGTATGGTGTTCTTGGGTTTTTCTTCTTCCTCCAAACACGACGAGTTGAGTTTTTACCAAAAAGTTCCATTTTGGTTTCATCTGACCACATGATATTCTCCCAATCCTCTTCTGGATCATCCATATGCTCTCTGGCAAACATCAGACGGGCCTGGACATGTACTGGCTTAAGCAGGGGGACATGCCTGGCACTGCAGGATTTGAGTCCCTCTCGACGTAGTGTGTTACTGATAGTAGCCTTTGTTACTTTGGTCCCAGCTCTCTGCAGGTCATTCATCAGGTCCCTCCGTGTAGTTCTGGGATTTTTGCTCACCGTTCTCATGATCATTTTGACCCCACGGGATGAGATCTTGACCCCAAGGGAGATTATCAATGGTCTTGTATGTCTTCCATTTTCTTACAATTGCTCCCACAGTTGATTTATTCACACCAACCTGCTTGCCTATTGTAGATTCACTCTTCCCAGCCTGGTGCAGGTCTACAATTTTCTTCCTGGTGTCCTTCGACAGCTTTTTGGTCTTGGCCATGGTTGAGTTTGGAGTCTGACTGTTTGAGGCTGTGGACAGGTGTCTTTTATACAGATAACGAGGTCAAACAGGTGCCATTAATACAGGTAACGAGTGGAGGACAGAAGAGCTTCTTAAAGAAGAAGTTACAGGTCTGTGAGAGCCAGAAATCTTGCTTGTTTGTGGGTGACCAAATACTTATTTTCCACCATCATTTACAAATAAATTCTTTAAAAATCCTACAATGTGATTTCCTGGATTTTTTTTTCTCATTTTGTCTCTCATAGTTGAAGTGTACCTATGATGAAAATTACAGACCTCTCTCATCTTTCTAAGTAGGAGAACCTGCACAATCAGTGGCTGACTAAATACTTTTTGACCCCACTGTATAGAGGATGTATAAGATATTGTATACGGTCTAAATAACAATAAAGTGCTTAACAAACTATTACAATTACAATATACACTATATTGCCAAAAGTATTTGCTCATCCCATTCTTAATGCATAGGGTTTGATATGATGTCGGCCTTTTAGCTATAACAGCTTCAGCTCTTCTGGGGACGCTTTCCACAAGGTTTAGGAGTGTGTTTATGGGAATTTTTGACCATTCTTCCAGAAGCGCATTTGTGAGGTCAGACACTGATGTTGGACGAGAAGGCCTGGCTTGCAGTCTCCGCTCTAATTTATCCCAAAGGTGTTCTATCGGGTTGAGGTCAGGACTCTGTGCAGGCCAGTCAAGTTCTTCCACACCAAACTCGCTCATCCTTGTCTTTATGGACAGGGGAAGGGGCCATCCCCAAACTGTTCCCAAAGTTGGGAGCATGAAATTGTCCAAAATCTCTTGGTATGCTGAAGCATTAAGAGTTCCTTTCACTGAAACTAAGGGGCTGAGCCCAACTCCTAAAAAACAACCCCACACCATAATCCCCCCTCCACCAAATTTTACATTTGGCACAATGCAGTCAGTACCGTTCTCCTGGCAACCACCAAACCCAGACTCGTCTGTCGAATTGCCAGACGAAGAAGTGTGATTTGTCACTCCAGAGAACACGTCTCCACTGCTCTAGAGTCCAGTGGCGGCGTGCTTTACACCACTGCATCCGACGCTTTGCATTGCGCTTGGTGATGTAAGGCTTGTATGCAGCTGCTCGGCCATGGAAACCCATTCCATGTAGCTCTCTACACACTTTTCTTGAGCTAATCTGAAGGCCACATGAAGTTTGGAGGTTTCTAGAGATTGACTCTGCAGAAAGTTGGCGACCTCTGCGCACTATGCGCCTCAGCATCCGCTGTCCCCGTTCTGTCATTTTACGTGGCCTACCACTTCATGGCTGAGTTGCTGTCGTTCCCAATCGCTTCCACTTTGTTATAATACCACTGACAGTTGACTGTGGAATATTTAGTAGCGAGGAAATTTCATGACTGGACTTGTTGCACAGGTGGCATCCTATCACGGTACCACGCTGGAATTCGCTGAGCTCCTGAGAGCGACCCATTCTTTCACTAAAGTTTGTAGAAGCAGTCTGCATGCCTAGGTGCTTGGTTTTATACACCTGTGACCATGGAAGTGATTGGAACACCTGAATTCAATGATTTCGATGGGTGAGTGTATAAAGAAGTCATTAATATAGAAATATAAGTGAAGAGTAAAGGTGCTCTCACATGATAAGCATTTTACGCTTCAATCACAGCAAAGCTGGGTGCATCTTGTAACTCAAAGGAGCATTTAGGTCGGCACGGTGGCTCAGTCGGTGGCATCACAGCCAGAAAGGCCTGGGTTCGATCCCCAGGTGGGGCGGTTTGGGTTTTTTTTTGTGTGGAGTTTGCATGTTCTTCCCATGTCTGTGTGGGATTCCTCTGGGAGTTCCGGTTTCCTCCCACACTCCAAAGACATGCAAGTGAGGTGAAGTGGAGATACTAAATTGTCTATGACGTGATTGACGTTGAACTAGAACTGATGAATTGTGTGTAAGTAGTAACTACCGTTTCTGTCATGAATGTAACCAAAGTGCGTAAAACATGACGCTAAAATCCTAATAAATTAATAAATAAATAAAGGAGCACATGATACACAAAAATATGCTTCCTGCTGGCTGTGCTACTGGGCGGCAATCTTGAAAAGAATCCACAATATTGACTGACAGTGTCTAGCAATATTGATTGGCAACATTGTAGTTTTTAAGAAGATTTAATGTCATTTAAATTCATGACAAAGCTACAACAAGTGATTTCAGGATTATTACATGATATTGCTATCTAAGATCAAACCTGTTCTCACTGTTTTACAGCTCACTAGTCACCATGCTGTACTTTTTCTCAAAATGTTGAAGCTTTGTAAAGGGTTTCAAGAAAGAGTAAGAATCAGTTTCTCTCTACCATGTCTGTGCTTTGCTTCTGACCGTCATATAAACAGTTTGTTCAGCATCAAACTGGGTCAAAATGTAATCAGATTGAACTTTGAGTGCAGCAGCAATGGTTAAAATCGTGACTCAATGTGGCAAATCTGCACGGCGAGCGCCGCTCAGGGAATGCAACGTCACTCTATAGGAAACAATGGCACAGCCAGTATATCACGTAAATGCAGTGTAAAGGCAATTAAGTATTTAACAACGTCTGTTTATGCTATTTAATGCACTTTCAACACAAATATCCACTTCAAATTAGAAGCACATGCTTTTAGACATTAGTACTATTAGTACTACAGCTTTAAGACATCTGCAGTAAGAAATATGGAACATTTGGTAGTATTGTGGTTTAATTGTCCATAGTTTTTCAAGGTTAAAAGTCGTTCTCTAATGGATTCACAGTGTTAAACAAACAAAAACAATCTGATTTAAGTAAAAAAAAATTTGATGTGTCACATACAGTATGTACCTTCACCTTATTTTTAGAAAGCAGTTTTAACTATGGGATAATTGAGCATTTTGTTTTGGGTTGTTAAAACATCCAGATTTGTCTTAAATTTGTTCTGGTATTTTGCTTTATTCATGTTTTCTTTAATGACCTAAAATTCCCCAGTACTGTTTGCAAAGCAGCAGCCCCATATCGTGATGCTCCCACCTCTGTACTGTGGGTTTGGTGTTCTTAAAATGTAACTGGCTGAAATATTAAAGAAAAGCTTTTCTTTTTTGCTGTTTATTTTATTTGCAGCACTCATTTTAAGAACTTCATTTATTTAAATGTAACATATATACACTATTTGGCCAAAAGTAGATGAGCCCACTATAAGAAAAGGGGGTCTGTTTAGTCAAAAGGTCATTTGTAAAATCAGGCACTTATGTTAGGCGAGAATGTCCGGCTCCCAATTGGTATTCCAATTCATATAAAAGGTGTTCATTGGGGTTGACTTCAGGGCTTTGTGCAGACCACTGAAGTTCATCCCTAACAAAACATCAAACAATGTTTTATGGACTTTACTTTGAGTACAAGGGCACAGTCAGAGTGAAACAGAAAATTGTTTTCCCCCAAACATAAAAACATATAACAGTACAGGCGTGGGAGCATCACGATATGGGGCTGCTGCTTTGAAAACAGTACTGGGGATTTTTAGGTCAATAAAGAAAACATGAATAAAGCAAAATACCAGCACAAATTTGAGAAAAAATTACTTTATCAGCCAACAAAACAACTGTTTCAACAAGAGAACAACCCAAAACTTCTTTCTAAATAGAAGGTGCAGTGCCTGCATGACCAACTGAATTTCTTCGATTTTCCAATCAGTGAGTGAGTCATTTTGATAAAATGAGCAAAATGATTCCTACTGACTCACTGAGTGTATTTAACATATGTTACTCCTATCAGTTTCATTTTTAAAACTGTCTTAGTTCATGCATATTAATAAATACATTTATATATATGCCGATCAACCATAACATTAAAACCACCTCCTTGTTTTTACACACACTGTTCATTTTATCAGCTCCACTCACCATGGGAAGCACTTTGTAGTACTACAATTACTGACTGTAGTCCATCTGTTTCTCTGCATGCTTTGTTATCCCCCTTTCATGATGTGCTTCATTAGTCAGGACTCTCCCAGGACCACCACAGAGCAGGTATTATTTGGGTGGTGGATCATTCTCAGCACTGCAGTGACACTGACATGGTGGTGGTGTGTTAGTGTGTGTTGTGCTGGTATGAGTGGATAAGACACAGCAGCGCTGCTGGAGTTTTTAAACACCTCACTGTCACTGCTGGACTGAGAATAGTCCACCAATCAAAAATATCCAGCGCCCCGTGGGCAGCGTCCTGTGACCACTGATGAAGGTCTAGAAGATGATCAACTCAAACAGCAGCAATAGATGAGCGATCGTCTCTGACTTTACATCTACAAGGTGGACCAACTAGGTAGGAGTGTCTAATAGAGTGGACAGTGAGTGGACACGGTATTTAAAAACTCCAGCAGCGCTGCTGTGTCTGATCCACTCATACCAGCACAACACACACTAACACACCACCATATCATTGTCACTGCAGTGCTGAGAATCATCCACCACCTAAATAACACCTGCTCTGTGGTGGTCCTGACCATTAAAGAACAGCGTGAAAGGGGGCTAAAAACGCATGTAGAGAAACAGATGGACTACAGTCAGTAATTGTGGACAGTGAGTGTAGAAACCAGGAGGTGGTTTTAATGTTATGGCTGATCAGTGTACGTGTACATATATATATATATATACAGTGTATCACAAAAGTGAGTACACCCCTCACATTTCTGCAGATATTTAAGTATATCTTTTCATGGGACAACACTGACAAAATGACACTTTGACACAATGAAAAGTAGTCTGTGTGCAGCTTATATAACAGTGTACATTTATTCTTCCCTCAAAATAACTCAATATACAGCCATTAATGTCTAAACCACCGGCAACAAAAGTGAGTACACCCCTAAGAGACTACACGCCTAAATGTCCAAATTGAGCACTGCTTGTCATTTTCCCTCCAAAATGTCAAGTGATTTGTTAGTGTTACTAGGTCTCAGGTGTGCATAGGGAGCAGGTGTGTTCAATTTAGTAGTACAGCTCTCACACTCTCTCATACTGGTCACTGAAAGTTCCAACATGGCACCTCATGGCAAAGAACTCTCTGAGGATCTTAAAAGACTAATTGTTGCGCTACATGAAGATGGCCAAGGCTACAAGAAGATTGCCAACACCCTGAAACTGAGCTGCAGCACAGTGGCCAAGATCATCCAGCGTTTTAAAAGAGCAGGGTCCACTCAGAACAGACCTCGCGTTGGTCGTCCAAAGAAGCTGAGTGCACGTGCTCAGCGTCACATCCAACTGCTGTCTTTGAAAGATAGGCGCAGGAGTGCTGTCAGCATTGCTGCAGAGATTGAAAAGGTGAGGGGTCAGCCTGTCAGTGCTCAGACCATACGCCGCACACTACATCAAATTGGTCTGCATGGCTGTCACCCCAGAAGGAAGCCTCTTCTGAAGTCTCTACACAAGAAAGCCCGCAAACAGTTTGCTGAAGACATGTCAACAAAGGACATGGATTACTGGAACCATGTCCTATGGTCTGATGAGACCAAGATTAATTTGTTTGGTTCAGATGGTCTCAAGCATGTGTGGCGGCAATCAGGTGAGGAGTACAAAGATAAGTGTGTCATGCCTACAGTCAAGCATGGTGGTGGGAATGCCATGGTCTGGGGCTGCATGAGTGCAGCAGGTGTTGGGGAGTTACATTTCATTGACGGACACATAAACTCCAATATGTACTGTGAAATACTGAAGCAGAGCATGATCCCCTCACTCCGGAAACTGGGTCGCAGGGCAGTGTTCCAGCATGATAATGACCCCAAACACACCTCTAAGACGACCACTGCTTTATTGAAGAGGCTGAGGGTAAAGGTGATGGACTGGCCAAGCATGTCTCCAGACCTAAACCCAATAGAACATCTTTGGGGCATCCTCAAGCGGAAGGTGGAGGAGCGCAAAGTCTCGAATATCCGCCAGCTCCGTGATGTCGTCATGGAGGAGTGGAAAAGCATTCCAGTGGCAACCTGTGAAGCTCTGGTAAACTTCATGCCCAGGAGAGTTAAGGCAGTTCTGGGAAATAATGGTGGCCACACAAAATATTGACACTTCAGGAACTTTCACTAAGGGGTGTACTCACTTTTGTTGCTGGTGGTTTAGACATTAATGGCTGTATATTGAGTTATTTTGAGGGAAGAATAAATTTACACTGTTATATAAGCTGCACACAGACTACTTTTCATTGTGTCAAAGTGTCATTTAGTCAGTGTTGTCCCATGAAAAGATATAATAAAATATTTGCAGAAATGTGAGGGGTGTACTCACTTTTGTGATACACTGTATATACAGTGTATCACGAAAGTGAGTACACCCCTCACATTTCTGCAAATATTTCATTATATATTTTCATGGGACAACACTATAGACATGAAACTTGGATATAACTTAGAGTAGTCAGTGTACAACTTGTATAGCAGTGTAGATTTACTGTCTTCTGAAAATAACTCAACACACAGCCATTAATGTCTAAATAGCTGGCAACATAAGTGAGTACACCCCACAGTGAACATGTCCAAATTGTGCCCAAATGTGTCGTTGTCCCTCCCTGGTGTCATGTGTCAAGGTCCCAGGTGTAAATGGGGAGCAGGGCTGTTAAATTTGGTGTTTTGGGTACAATTCTCTCATACTGGCCACTGGATATTCAACATGGCACCTCATGGCAAAGAACTCTCTGAGGATGTGAGAAATAGAATTGTTGCTCTCCACAAAGATGGCCTGGGCTATAAGAAGATTGCTAACACCCTGAAACTGAGCTACAGCATGGTGCCCAAGGTCATACAGCGGTTTTCCAGGACAGGTTCCACTCGGAACAGGCTTCGCCAGGGTCGACCAAAGAAGTTGAGTCCCCGTGTTCGGCGTCATATCCAGAGGTTGGCTTTAAAAAATAGACACATGAGTGCTGCCAGCATTGCTACAGAGGTTGAAGACGTGGGAGGTCAGCCTGTCAGTGCTCAGACCATACGCCGCACACTGCATCAACTCGGTCTGCATGGTCGTCATCCCAGAAGGAAGCTGACGCACAAGAAAGCCAGCAAACAGTTTGCTGAAGACAAGCAGTCCAAGAACATGGATTACTGGAATGCCCTGTGGTCTGACGAGACCAAGATAAACTTGTTTGGCTCAGATGGTGTCCAGCATGTGTGGCGGCACCCTGGTGAGAAGTACCAAGACAACTGTATCTTGCCTACAGTCAAGCATGGTGGTGGTAGCATCATGGTCTTGGGCTGCATGAGTGTTGCTGGCACTGGGGAGCTGCAGTTCATTGAGGGAAACATGAATTCCAACATGTACTGTGACATTCTGAAACAGAGCATGATCCCCTCCCTTCGAAAACTGGGCCTCATTGCAGTTTTCCAACAGGATAATGACCCCAAACACAACCTCCAAGATGACAACTGCCTTGCTGAGGAAGCTGAAGGTAAAGGTGATGGACTAAACCCAATTGAGCACCTGTGGCGCATCCTCAAGTGGAAGGTGGATGAGTTCAAGGTGTCTAACATCCACCAGCTCCGTGATGTCATCATGGAGGAGTGGAAGAGGATTCCAGTAGCAACCTGTGCAGCTCTGGTGAATTCCATGCCCAGGAGGGTTAAGGCAGTGATAATAATGGTGGTCACACAAAATATTGACACTTTAGGCACAATTTGGACATGTTCACTGTGGGGTGTACTCACTTATGTTGCCAGCCATTTAGACATTAATGGCTGTGTGTTGAGTTATTTTCAGAAGACAGTAAATCTACACTGCTATACAAGTTGTACACTGACTACTCTAAGTTATATCCAAGTTTCATGTCTATAGTGTTGTCCCATGAAAAGATATAATAAAATATTTGCAGAAATGTGAGGGGTGTACTCACTTTTGTGATACACTGTATATATATATATATATACTGTATATATATATAGTTATTTAGTTAAATAAAGTGGTTAAATAAACATAGTAAAAAAAAACAATCTTACTATTTTTTTTTGTATGCAGTCCCTGTTTGTTGCTTACATTTAAATAATTTACTTTAGTTCTAGAGTACTTAAAAATACACTGCATATCATTTCAGAGAAAGTGTTAACATTATCTGTAAAGATGGTGAGAGGTGAAAAGGGAACTAATGCTTTCATGCAAATAAATGTGATAGATAACACGCTTTACAATGACAAGCATTAAAAAGCTACCAAATGTGTTTACATCAAAGCAAAAAAAGAGGTATATAGTAAATCTTAAGAAAACCCCAACAGTCTAATTTACCCATACATGGTAATGACACTGTGCACAATTCTTTCTCAAAAAAATTAAAAATATAATGAATAAATAAATAAAATCTGAGTCAGAAATGTGTACAGTAAGGCCAAAAGTATGTGGAACCCTTTTCATCACAGTTATAAAGTAGACACGTAATTGGGTTGTGGATTCAAGAAAAATGAACTAAAGGATGTTTGGATGTTTTTAAAACTACACTTACAAACAATGGTCCAACAAAGCAGTTCTGGGGGTTTTTATGTGGCTGATCAAAAAGTCAGAAGTTTCCCTTAAATGAGACATGCACCATCTGGAAGTGCTTAGGGAAGTATTTGGGCTAAGAGGATGTCGCCACTAAAACAATTCTGTTTCACACAAAACATTACTAGTACAAAGACAAAGAACACAGAGTGTAAGTAATCATTTCCCAGGTTAATTTATTAATTCTGTATTAACACTTTGAGCTTTAAAGGGCTGGTTTAAAAGATTCATAACAGTAGTCTGTAAATTCCAGTAAAGAGAAAGAGTGCCCCCTAAAGGCAGATATGAAAGCATAATCACTGACTCGAATATATTCACTCTTTACACCTGCATTTGAAGGGGGCATGGATGCTGCTGCACCAGACGTAATAAAAAACTCCAAATGTTTCATACCATAGACAAAAATAACATAAATAGAAGCTTTTCATCTTGCATGCCAGCCTCCAAGCTCAAGGCGGTTACTCACACTTGACTGTTGGCAGTGACTTGTGTTTGAGCCACTTCCTATTCAAGCCATGTCTGTTAAGTATAACATTTTATTTTAATATATAACATTTGACCAGCCAAACAACAATATCCTATAGAATAAGGTGACCCTCATGGAGTCTGTTTCTAACAGTTTGTTCAGAAACATGCACACCAGTAGCCCGCTGGAGGTCATTTTGTAGGGCTCTAACAGTGCTCCTCTTGTTCCTTTTCGCACAAAGGAGCAGATACCGGTCCTGCTGCTGGGTTGATGCTCTTCTACTGCCCTGTCCTGCTCTTGGGTTTATGGATAAGTTCATGGGTAGAGCACTAACTTAACATACTGTTTAGTATAGATTTTTAGGATCAATGGCAAAATGGGTGTTGTTTTATCTGCACTATGCTGTTTTTTTTTTTTTTTACAATATGTTCTTTTTTATTGATATCCATCCACCTTCTTTAAAAAATCATTCAAGTATACAGTGTCCATTCTTCTTTATTTCCCATAAATCTATTACCCTCAGCTTTCTGATCTTCTCCGCTGGAAGTCTGGCTCGTTCTTTTCTAGCAAACTGTTCCAGCTTTCTCGAATTTAAGGTGGTGAATTTAAGACTCTTTCCAAAATGTTCAGTATGTTTTAGATCAACACTTATAGCAGGCCACTTTGGAATGGTCCAGTGTTTTTATTCTTGGGTGTTTTTCACTGTATTTGCTGCATCTCATCAAAGCACATTCTCCCAAATGAGGTTCCAGACTGTAGTTTGTCCACTGTTATATTGTACAATCTTCCATGTTAGTGTCTTGCTTTCAGAAGCATCCTTCTAGAAAACCATGGAGCCAATTCATTTAGACACTGATGGATGGTGCAACTAGTTGTACCTATTATAGACTGTTGTACAATGAGCTAAAAGGTTCATTTGAATGTGCGTCCAAGTTTTTCTTGATTCTTTCTTGGTTATGTGCACAATATGTTTAATCTTGTTAAATATGGGGCTGTTTAGGTGGTGCAGCGGTAAAATACGCTAGCGCACCAGAGCTGGGATTTCGAGTACATCGTATCGAATCTCAGCTCTGCCATCCGGCTGGGCGGCCACATGAACAATGATTGGCTGTTGTTCAGGGATGGGAAAGCCGGACCAGGGTTCCTTATAACTGGTGCAATTACGACCTCTGCTGGCTGATTGATGATGCCTGTGCAGAGTTGGGTAATAATGCTGATCAGGGTGTGGCTCTCCATGCACAAAGCTGATCCACATATGAACTCGCCTTGTGCGGGTGAAAAGAGGCAGTCGGTATATATAGATCCATTTCTTTCCTGTAACCATGTCCTGAGATGTTGCCCACAGTCACATGGACCTTAAACGTCTTATAATTGGCAACAGTGGTCTCAGGAACATTAAGCTCTATAGAAATGGTCTTGTGACCTTTATGTTGGGTATGCGTCCCTGTTTTTCTCCACACATTATTCTCTGCTTTTTTTTTTTTGCTTTATTTATTTTGATTCATATAGTGGCATGAAACAGCAGGATGAGTAATTCCCTGCCTTTAAACTATTTGTCCCACCAAAGCAGCACATGTATTTCTAATATGTTTGTATCTAGTATGTTTGTTTCAATTTTGGGAGAGAAACCACCATATGTAGCCAAAAGATGCAGCCAAAAGTAGACCAAGTAAACCACTATTTTGTCTTCATCTGTGGCTTATTGATATGTATAACCTGTATAGAACAGGTGTCAAATGTGGTAAAATAAATGCTTTTAGTGGTATTAAAGAATTGTATTTAATTATTGATTGTTGCCTTGAGTGTGAAACTGGTAAAGGTGCTATATTATTTATTATTTTTGAGCAAAATTAATAATACAACCTCAAATCAAAGTTGGGACAGCATGAAAAATGCAAATAATAAAAAAAAACACAGAGTTTCTTACATTTACTTTGACCTTTATTTCATTGCAGACAGGATGAACCTGAGATATTTCATGTTTTATCTAGTCAACTTCATTTCATTTGTTAATATACCTCCATTCCTGCATTTCAGGCCTGCAACACATTCCAAAAGAAGTTGGGACAGTAAAGCATTTACCATTTTGTAATGTTACCATTCTTTTTCACTACACTTAAAAGACGTTTTGGCACAGAGGAGAGCAAATAATTTAGTGTTTCAGCTTTTATTTTGTCCCATTCATCCTGCAAACACATCGTAAGATGTGCAACAGTACAGGGTCATCGTTGTCGCATTTTTCATTTGTTTGTTTATTTTGTTTATTTTATGGTTTAACGCCATGTTAACACGTTGGTCACATTCATGGCAGGATCATTGAAGTTGTATTTATTTATTTTCCAAGTCTTAGTCTTTCTTGTTTCATCTTAGTTTTATTTATCTTCATATGTAAGTTATCAGTTTTTTTTTGTTTTTTTTTGTGATTCGCATTTTTCGTTTAAAAATTCTCCACACATTCTCTATTGGGGACAGAACAGGACTGCAGGCAGGCCAGTCCAGTACCCGTACCCTCTTCTTCTGCAGCCATGCCTTTGTAATGTGTGCAGCATGTGGTTTTGCATTGTCTTGTTGAAAAACGTCCCTGGAAAAGATGACGTCTTGAAGGCAGCATATGTTGCCTTATGCTTTTCTGATGCTGCTTTTGTACCAAACCATGATTATAATCACCTGTTTGGAATCACATTATTATTTAGTTTTTTTTACCTCATTACTAGCCCTAAATTGAACCCGTCCCAACTTTTTTTGGAATGTGTTGCAGGCCTGAAATGGAGGAATGGAGGTATATTAACAAATTAAATAAAGTTGAGCAGATAAAACATGAAATATCTTGGGTTTAAACTGTCTGCAATGAAATAAAAGTCAAAGTAAATGTAAGGAACACTGCATTTTTATTTTATTTGCATACTGTCCCAACTTTTTCTGATTTGGGGTTGTAAAATGAAAAAAAGAAAGTCAGTTGACGATTATTACATACCAGTGTAAAATACAGTGGGGTCAAAAAGTATTTAGTCAGCCACTGATTGTGCAGGTTCTCCTACTTAGAAAGATGAGAGAGGTCTGTAATCCAAGAAATCACATTGTAGGATTTTTAAAGAATTTATTCGTAAATTATGGTGGAAAATACGTATTTGGTCAATAACAAACAAGCAAGATTTCTGGCTCTCACAGACCTGTAACTTCTTCTTTAAGAAGCTCTTCTGTTCTCCACTCGTTACCTGTATTAATGGCACCTGTTTGACCTCGTTATCTGTATAAAAGACACCTGTCTACAGACTCCAAACTCAACCATGGCCAAGACCAAAGAGCTGTCGAAGGACACCAGGAAGAAAATTGTAGACCTGCACCAGGCTGGGAAGAGTAAATCTACAATAGGCAAGCAGGTTGGTGTGAATAAATCAACTGTGGGAGCAATTGTAAGAAAATGGAAGACATACAAGACCATTGATAATCTCCCTTGGGGTCAAGATCTCATCCCGTGGGGTCAAAATGATCATGAGAACGGTGAGCAAAAATCCCAGAACTACACGGAGGGACCTGATGAATGACCTGCAGAGAGCTGGGACCAAAGTAACAAAGGCTACCATCAGTAACACTACGCCGAGAGGGACTCAAATCCTGCAGTGCCAGGTGTGTCCCCCTGCTTAAGCCAGTACATGTCCAGGCCCGTCTGATGTTTGCCAGAGAGCATATGGATGATCCAGAAGAGGATTGGGAGAATATCATGTGGTCAGATGAAACCAAAATGGAACTTTTTGGTAAAAACTCAACTTGTCGTGTTTGGAGGAAGAAGAATGCTGAGTAAACACCATACCTACTGTGAAGCATGGGGGTGGAAACATCATGCTTTGATGCTGTTTTTCTGCAAAGGGGACAGGACGACTGATCCGTGTTAAGGGAAGAATGAACGGGGCCATGTATCGTGAGATTTTAAGCCAAAACCTCCTTCCATCAGTGAGAGCATTGAAGATGGAACGTGGCTGGGTCTTCCAGCATGACAATGATCCCAAACACACCGCTCGGTCAACGAAGGAGTGGCTCCGTAAAAAGCATTTCAAGGTCCTGGAGTGGCCTAGCCAGTCTCCAGACCTCAACCCCATAGAAAATTTGTGGAGTCCGTGTTGCCCAGCGACAGCCCCAAAACATCACTGCTCTAGAGGAGATCTGCATGGAGGAATGGGCCAAAATACCAGCTACAGTGTGTGCAAACCTGGTGAAGACTTACAGGAAACGTTTGACCTCTGTCATTGCCAACAAAGGTTATGTTACAAAGTATTGAGTTGAACTTTTGTTATTGACCAAATACTTATTTTCCACCATAATTTACAAATAAATTCTTTAATAATCCTACAATGTGATTTCCTGTATTTTTTTTTCTCATTTTGTCTCTCATAGTTGAAGTGTACCTATGATGAAAATTACAGACCTCTCTCATCTTTCTAAGTAGGAGAACCTGCACAATCAGTGGCTGACTTAATACTTTTTGGCCCCACTGTATGTCATGACAAAGATTGTAGTGGTTGCACTCAAGAAAGAAAAGCAGCAATAAGTGTTTAAATTTTATGTTAAAAAAACCTAAATCGATGTGTGTAAAATGTGCTTAAACACAATGAAGAAAAGAGAAAAATCTGTTTTTCACAAGAGTATTTATTTGTGATTTTAAAGTGACATATAGTAATTTTCAAGAGAACTGGAGGCTGAATTGTCTGTGTTTGAGACAATGGCTTACAAATGTCACTTGCAGTCAGATCACAAACACCATTAACCAACATCAGCTGAAGCGAAATGGCACCCTGATGGTAACCCTGTCTGATCTGATAAATTAAAAGCTCACATGAACTGTCTCTGATCCTCGGGCACTAAGCTGCAAAACAGTGAGCACTCACTGCTTTTAAAGGTCTAAATGCTGCTAAAAAGGGTAAAGCTTCAGAAAGAGAAAAGGAGTAGGTAGAAAGTGCAATAGGAGGAAGGATTACAATACATTTAGGCATGCAGGAAATCTATACACTAATAATATAAGACATCGAAGCGATAGACAGTGAGAAAGATCGCGAAAGCAGACAGATTCTAGCCATACAGAGCATGCTTGCGTAGCGGATAAATATGTTCAGAGCACAACATTACCACAGAGCGATCAAGCTAGCGACGAGGCACTACATTTAAAGCGAAGCTAAGACTAGCACAAGGCATAACTGGATATTTGGATAAATATAGTACGACACAGGCTCAGAAAGCAAGGCGTTCATGCACGTGCAAAAACAAGCAGGCCCATTAGCAGCAGAATTAGCATTAGAATTAGCAGCGGGAACAGAAGACATTGGACGTGCCGAGGACACCACAGTGTTTACAAAAGAAAAAAAGAGCTGAAATGTGACATGGTGTGCTTGTCAATTCAGATCTATTACAGACAATATAATCACCTACAAAAAAATCGTTCTTGACTGGTAAATATACAGGTATAGGTAGCATCGACATACTTTATCGGCATTACTTTAACTACAAATGCAACTGAATAGTAGAAGCACAAAAAAATTACATTAATTTTCATCCAGAGACCAATTCAGACAAATAACAGTTTCATCCAACTCTTAAAGTACTGACATCAACTAGACAGATACAGTATTTTACTTAAAATCTAAAGTGCACAGATCTCTCCCTGAGGAGAACAAGACAATACCGGCAATAAATACTAAGGCAGTACAGTTACAATCGCACAAAAAATACATATTTGCACATAGTTTAATATATCACTTGAATACAAAGACAACAGACTTCAGTTCTGAAATGACTTTCCAATCACATCACAATCCAATCACAAATTTTATTTGTTCTAAATATTTTACTTTGAATTAATTACTAGATGATGATTGGGAGAGGCACAACACATCACATAATCCTATATCACATCATAGGTGTGGTTCTTAACCACAAACCTTTTTATCAGCTGGACCCCAACCGTGGCCGACAGCCAGTGTAGCGAACGGAACACAGGCATTAATATGTATGAATGATAGTTCTTCAGCAAGGAAGTATAGGCTGCACTTCCATGTGTCACAGAATGCAAACCTCTTTGTGTTGTTGGTAGTTTCTGTGTGATGTTTGGTGGTTCTGTGTGATGTTTAGGTGTTCTTTGTGCTGTTGGTAGTTACTGTGTGATGTTGGGTGGTTATGTGTGGTGGTGAGTTAGGAAAGTGCTTTGTTTTGTTGGCCGTTCTGTGTTGTGTTGTTCTTGGTTATGTTAGTGTTTTGTATTATATTATTGTATTGAGGTGTTCTTTGTGCTGTTGGTAGTTTCTGTGTGATGTTGGGTGTTTATGTGTGAAGTGCAGGAGTTCTATGTGCTGTTGGTAGTTTCTGTGTGATGTTGAGTGGTTATGTGTGATGTGCAGGAGTTATTTGTGCTATAGGTAGATTCTGTTATGTTATGGTTTTTTGTGGTGTTAAGGAGTTCTTTCTGCTGTTGTCAGATTCTGTGTGGTGTTGAGGAGTTTTTTCTGCTGTTAGTAGGTCCTGTGTGATGTTGGGTGTTTATGTGTGAAGTGCAGGAGTTCTATGTGCTGTTGGTAGTTTCTGTGTGATGTTGAGTGGTTATGTGTGATGTGCAGGAGTTATTTGTGCTATAGGTAGATTCTGTTATGTTATGGTTTTTTGTGGTGTTAAGGAGTTCTTTCTGCTGTTGTCAGATTCTGTGTGGTGTTGAGGAGTTTTTTCTGCTGTTAGTAGGTCCTGTGTGATGTTGGGTGGTTCTGTGTGATGTGAAGGAGTTTTTTCTGCTGTTGGTAGGTCCTGTGTAATGTTGGGTGGTTCTGTGTGATGTGAAGGAGTTATTTCTGCTGTTAGTAGTTTTGTGTGATGTTGGGTGGTTATGTGTGGTGTTGAGGAGTTCTTTCTGCTGTTGGTAGTTTCTGTGTGATGTTAAAGAATTATTTGTGCTGTTGGTAGTTTCTGTGTGATGTTGGGTAGTTCTGTGTGATGTGAAGGAGTTTTTTCTGCTGTTGGTAGGTCCTGTGTGATGTTGGGTGGTTCTGTGTGATGTGAAGGAGTTATTTCTGCTGTTAGTAGTTTTGTGTGATGTTGGGTGGTTCTGTATGATGTGAAGGAGTTATTTGTGCTGTTAGCAGTTTTTGTGTGATGTTGGGTGGTTATGTGTGGTGTTGAGTTCTTTCTGCTGTTGGAATTTTTTGTGTGATGTTGGGTGGTTATGTGTGGTGTTGAGTTCTTTCTGCTGTTGGTAGTTTCTGTGTGATGTTTAGGAGTTCTTTCTGCTGTTAGTAGTTTTTGTGTGATGTTGGGTGGTTATGTGTGGTGTTGAGGAGTTCTTTCTGCTGTTGGTAGTTTCTGTGTGATGTTTAGGAGTTCTTTCTGCTGTTGGTAGTTTTTGTGTGATGTTGGGTGGTTATGTGTGGTGTTGAGTTCTTTCTGCTGTTGGTAGTTTCTGTGTGATGTTTAGGAGTTCTTTCTGCTGTTGGTAGTTTCTGTGTGATGTTTAGGAGTTCTTTCTGCTGTTGGTAGTTTTTGTGTGATGTTGGGTGGTTATGTGTGGTGTTGAGTTATTTCTGCTGTTGGTAGTTTCTGTGTGATGTTGAAGAACTTTTTGTGCTGTTGGTAGTTTCTGTGTTATGTTAGGTGGTTCTGTGTGATGTGAAGGAGTTTTTTCTGCTGTTGGTAGGTCCTGTGTGATGTTGGGTGGTTCTGTGTGATGTGAAGGAGTTCTTTCTGCTGTTAATAGTTTTGTGTGATGTTGGGTGGTTATGTGTGGTGTTGAGTTATTTCTGCTGTTGGTAGTTTCTGTGTGATGTTGGGTGGTTCTGTGTGACGTGAAGGAGTTCTTTCTGCTGTTAATAGTTTTGTGTGATGTTGGGTGGTTCTGTATGATGTGAAGGAGTTCTTTGTGCTGTTAGCAGTTTTTGTGTGATGTTGGGTGGTTATGTGTGGTGTTGAGTTCTTTCTGCTGTTGGTAGTTTTTGTGTGATGTTGGGTGGTTATGTGTGGTGTTGAGTTATTTCTGCTGTTGGTAGTTTCTGTGTGATGTTTAGGAGTTCTTTCTACTGTTGGTAGATTCTGTGTGATGTTGGGTGGTTCTGTGTGACGTGAAGGAGTTCTTTCTGCTGTTGGTAGTTTCTGTGTTGATGTTGAGTTCTTTGTGCTGTTGGTAGTTTCTGTGTGATGTTGAGGAGTTCTTTCTGCTGGTGATAGTTTCTGTGTGATGTTGGGTGGTTGGGTGGTTCTGTGTGATGTGAAAAAGTTCTTTGTGCTGTTCGTAGTTACTGTGTGATGTTGGGTGGCTCTGTATGTTGAAGGGTTCTGTGTGATAACGGGTGTGGTATTGAGGAGATCTTTGTGCTGTTGGCAGTTTCTATGTGATGTTGGGGGGTTCTGTATTGTAATGGGGGATATCTGTGCTGTGGGATTTCTGTGGTGTTGGGTTCTTCGTGCTGTTGGCAGTTTTTATGTGATGTTGGGGGGTTCTGTATTGTATTAGGGGATATCTGTGGTGTTGTGGGATTTCTGTGGTGTTGGGTTCTTTGTCCTGTTGGCAGTTTCTATGTGATGTTGGGGGTTCTGTATTGTATTGTATTGTATTGGGGGATATCTGTGGTGTTGTGGGATTTCTGTGGTGTTGGGTTCTTCGTGCTGTTGGCAGTTTCTATGTGATGTTGGGGGGTTCTGTATTGTACTGGGGGATATCTGTGGTGTTGTGGGATTTCTGTGATGTTGGGTTCTTCGTGCTGTTGGCAGTTTCTATGTCATGTTGGGGGGTTCTGTATTGTACTGGGGGATATCTGTGGTGTGGGATTTCTGTGGTGTTGGGATCTTCGTGCTGTTGGCAGTTTCTATGTGATGTTGGGGGGTTCTGTGTTGTAGTGTTGGGATTCAGTGTTGCGTTGTGCATCTCAATTTGTAGTATACAGTTCACTTAAATGAAAGCCACTCACATCTTTTAGATGAACTAAATCATCATATACACATATTAGTCATATAGATGTTGACAGAATGGATAAATACTTTAGTTTAACAATTACATATCATTTGAATAGAGAAAATAATAATTTACCACACAAATAGACTCTTATATACAGTACAATAATGTATTCACATAGATATGAGGTGAGGAATATCATAAAAGGCCATTTACAAAGCATGATCAACAATATTTATCTTATTGTATGATTTGATTTTCATTAGGATTTCTGTCTGGAATATTATGAAAAACTCACATTAAACTAACAGCTATTGATCTGAATTTACTTAAAAGCTTGTGCATGTTCATGTGCTTATTAAATGGCTTACACTACTGATACATTATATCCTTTTTATTTTTAAGCTAAAAAAAGTTTATCCAAGTAGTCTAGAATAAGACTTTAAAAGAGTAAGGATGAGCATTGTATTTTGTTAATTCCGGTGTACTGGTGTCAATGTAATTAGCAATATTGCTAAGATATGAATTCATCGCTTTAAGTACAAATTCACAACAATAAACGTAGACATTTTTAAGTGACGGTCTTGCATTAACGAATGAATGTCATTCCAAAATGAAATGAATTAAGGAACAGCCGATCCTGCATGAGAGTGCTGATCCTGCATGAGAGTGAAATGCTTCATCGCTAAGCGCCTGTGTGCGTATTAAGATCCATTGGTATTCTCCGCACTGCATACAAAAATGTCATTCACACACTTACACCTACTCTAGATTAACACCTACATTATCTTTACTATTCTGGCAGAGCAGTCTTTATCGGAACCTAACTATTTCTCTAGAGATGCATTTTTCTTACTGCTATCAGTAAGCAAGCTATGAATTCTGCTCTGATGCTTTGCTTTTTGGTACAGTAAATATATTTTTGCACAATCTATTTATCTCTTAGATGTTCCTAGACATTCTCTCAGACAGATAATTCCCATTGAGAATGACTGGACATAATATTGGATTATTTGACCCTATTTGAATCTGGTTGTTTATTCATCTTGTGTTAGGATTGTGTTCTAATAAAACTTTAACCACAAGCTGGTGCCTTCTTTTTTCCACTGATTTTTAAAAACTTCACCACGTTGGCAGTTGATCTTTAGAAGATGCATTGGATTAGTGATTGTCAATAATAATCAAAATCCACAACAGTGGACAAAAGTCTTACTTGCCACACAACTGTATAGATATGTGTGGTCTAAAGTACAGAGACGTAAGATGTGGAGAGCTGGTTGGGAAGCCATGGTTTAGACACATAATTTGGTTAGTTGTGGCACAGGTTCTAACAGTCCACTCAAAAATATGCGTGCAACAAAGCGGACTGGTGGATTGTGCTTGGCACCTTAAGTAATAAGGACAGACTGGCATGCTCTACATGCATAATGAGTTAACATATAGGTTGTTAAATTGGCATTTACATCGTAGCCGACCTGGTTTTGTAACTCGTGCATTAATATCTGCATTTGATTGCGGACTATTCCTAGTTTTTGCTGCATTAAGCAAGCAGGCATAAAGTATATAAATGTTGCCCAGGTGGCGTGACAGGATATTCCGCTAGCACACCAGCACTGAGATTCTGAACTCCTCGATTCAAAACTCGGCATTGCCACCGGTCGGCTGGGCGCCATCTAATTGGCAGTGCCTGCAGCAGACACATTTCTGCTAGGGCAGGATGACCGGACTATGTGGGTGGGGTCTTCAAACGCTGTTTAAGGACCCTGATTGGCAGATAGAGAGGCACCTGTGCAGAATTAATGGGTGAAAAAGGGTTCTGCTAAGGGCTGCGCGCGGGTCGGAGGAGGTGTGGGCAGCAATATACCCACCTCGACTGCAATCAGGGATCCCCCAGCAGTGAACGACAAATTAATTATGCTAAATTGGGAGAAAATGGGAGAAAATGCATAAATAAAATTGAAAAAAGTATATAAATGTTGATGTTTTAGTCATGTGGTCATTTTTTGTTTTATTTTTCTATTGCTGCCGAAAAACATCAAATGCTCAACACACAAACTTATCCATCATCTGCTCCAGATTTAAACAATTAGCTTTGGATTCGGATTGCCATTTTAAACTTGAGCTTGTGTCAGCTTAAGTTAAAGTTAGGTTTTAAATTATCTGTAGAAATGTCACCCATGTGGCAACTTTTTGCTGAAAACTTTTCTGTCTGTTGTGACAGATTCATTCTCACCGCAAATGTCACTGTTCAATTAAAAGTAACAAACGCTATTGAGTTACATGACCTAATTACCTATTTTATAGGAGTAATAAGTAAGGGATCTCAACAATTATCATGTCCCATTCTTCTTACATGATCATTGAAAAGGCAGACTAGGAATACAGCTAAGTAGTTAGTAGTAATAGTAGTAGTAGTAGTAGTATAGTAATTCTGTTTAATACAGACATTATTGGGCCAATTATTTTCTGGCTTTTCCTCATGAATACTAGGATTTTTTTTGAAGCTATTACATTGTGCATATTTTACTGCTATGATACATGACTTTTCCACTAATATTTATTGAATCCAGCATCTTAATCAGTTTGATGCATTAAACACCTATGCAAAAAGCTGATATTTAAGCCCTCTGGCCTACACCAAAAGCTGTGGGCACAAAGGTTGACCCTTGAACAAGACTATCAGATATTTCAGCTCTATTATTTCTGATGGACACAAGGCTTTACATACCCTATACTATCTGCTGGAGGTACTTCTGAATCTTAGTACTTTGTCAAATCTTGACCTACTCAATTGATCAGACCCACTAATATGATACCACTAGCCACTCTGTATAAAACATTTCCCTTCAGTCAGCTGTCGATACAGCATCTTTGCTTCCAGTTGAAAATAAAACCTTGCTCACTGTATATAACACTACTGCACTGTGAAGTAGAAATCTCTTTTTACTTTGTTTACTCTGGCTTTAAACCCATAGCTCTAATTATAGTTTCACCTCAATCAAGTGTTAACCCTAAGCTGCTAAAGAAGAATACATTAGGTATATTAGGTATTAGAAGACTATATTAGGTATTAGCTATTTCTATACAAAACAATAGAACACTTGAATGCTGGGGTCAGCAAAGTGCTCTCTAAACTAACTAACTGACCATTTTAGGTACATTTACCTTGTACATACATTCACTGACCATGTTATGAGCCACACCTACCATACAGATGAATTTTGTGGGTGTGTAATTACGAATTGCTGCACATCTTGTGCATCAAACAACTCCTTTTACCTCATCATTAATAAAAAAGGATCTCCATAGGACCTCCACTGGCCAACAGATGTTAGTTGGGTCCACTAGCACTAACATTATAGTCTGTGTTGTGATTGAATATCAGGTGCAGCAATGTTTTGGGCTTTTATAAAGCTGCAATATTTCAGCAGTCAATACTTATTAATGGTCCATTACTCAAATAACATCTGATCAGTAGATGTCCTATTGGGGTTCTTCTAGATGGGTAAAAGTGCATCTATTTGGTTGTTGTAAGTCATAAAATAACCTGTGAATGTACATTCAAGGTAAGCAAACATAAAAATAGCTGGTAAGTCTTGTGTATATATATATATATATATATATATATATATATATATATATATATATATATATTCCTTTTTGATGACTGGCACTTAGAATGGTAGGTCAGTTCAATTTTTTTTTACATTATGACCTATTGCACAGAATAGACACAAATAACTCTTCACACTTGCACCACAGGTATAAAGTTATATCAGCTATGCTACGAGACAGGATCAGACACTGGACCAAGTCGTCCACAACAATATAACAATAATTAATTATGGACCTGTTTACGTTAAACACATTCACCTACAGTTAATGTTAAAGAAGAGAGAAAACAATTACCGTACGTTCACAACATACATGTAATCCATCCAAAGAGAGAATACTCTTTGTAAATGAATACAGTGTTACAGGTCTTGCCCAAGTCGCTCGATCTCTTCAATGAGAAAGTCGATGTCCTCAAAGGTGGCAGCCGGGTTGGAGATTACCATGCGGAAGAAGTTGACCTTGTCCCCTTGTGGCTGGTAGCTCACCATGGTTGTGCCGTACTCCATCATTCTGGCTTTGATTGTAGGAGCAACCTAAGGAAGAAAAGTTTATCACTGATGAATGCTTGTTGAAGTCATTAACAGGACCACCAGAAATGTGAACCAGAATCAGATAAGGAATCAGAGGTGTGATGATAAACTGTGGTAATTGCTACAGTATGCTCAGGTGGCACAGTGGTCTGTTACACTAGTCCACCACCAGCAAATGGAAATTATTGCAAACTGGTCCACTAATAGTGGAAATGATCATTAAATTGAATCTTTTAGTGGAATTGTTGGGCCCTTGAGCAAGGCACCCTCTCGGCTCCAGGTTTGTCATACAATGGCTGACCTAAGCTTCAACATATGTCATATAACAGCATTCCATCTTCTCTAGTATTGTCCACTATTGTAATGGTGCTCGCATAATGGTGGATTCGAACACAGACCCCTGCATGCCACACAGGTGCCTTTACCAGGTGAGCTACCAGACTTGTTAGGAATAGGACCCAAATGCCTAGTAGTCTGATCATGGAACTGATAATTAAAAAACAAAAGACTTTGTGAGTGGGATTCAAACCCAGGTCACTGTGTTACTGATCCAACACACTACCACTCAGCCAAGCAGGCTCTATAGAAGGTGATTCAACTTGGGTGGGTTAACACCACTAGGTTCAAAAGAGGTACAAAATTTAAAACACAAAAACCACCCGTTTTGGGGAAATGTTTGAGTGAGAAATTTGAAACAAAGGACTGCCAGGGGAAACACTGGCCACCTCAAGATTCACAAGGAAAATAGGAAACTATAACAAAAGGCTTTCACAACAAAAGAGTAAAACTACCATAAATAAACTGAGAAAATGAAAAAACTATTATTTTATCTTTTCTTTTTCCTTTTTTTCCCTTTTTTGTCTTATTTTATTTATTTGTTTTTCTTTTGCAAGAGAGAGGAACTCAAGACAAGAGAGAAATGAGGGTGAGAGTGAAAGCTCTAAGTCTTATACCCACAATACCAGCTGTGTGAGTTTGTTCAACATGAGACAAAGACCCAGCAAGTTCTGACTGCTTCTCTCCCCCCTTTATAGATCTATGCACAGGTGTTGTGCTTTAGGCCTGATTGCCGGCTCACTGTTGACCCCTAGTGGCTGGAGTCTGTCTGGCACCAGAGCCAACCCCTACAACTATTCATGAAAATTACTGACAAATGAAAATTATTTTTGGAATGGTTCACTATTAATGAAAATTATTTTAGGAATGGTCCACTATTAGTGAAAATTATTAGCAAGTCTAAATTATTAGTGGAACAATCCAGTATTAGTGGGAATTATTAGAAGAATGGTCCACAACTATGAATAAACACAATACTTCAACAACAAACTGGTTACAGAACACAGTCAATAAGGATCAATCTGAAGTGCATTTTTAGTAATGTAAAATTGTAATGTTAACAGGTCTGTTTTCAGTTTTATTTTCTGTCTAATTTGACTACAAATAACATCTTAACATCTTTAGTCTTATCTTATTTAAAAATACCAGAATCTATGAATATACATTAAAAACCTGTTTAATCACCTCTAATAGCACAATAACTAGTGCTAGTAAATTTTAATAGCTCACATTGGTCGCAGGTGGATATAAAAGCCAAGTTTTCAAACCAAATGATCAACTTGCACCATGATGTTCTCATATGTTCATTTAATAGTAAGCAATCCTGCCACGATTCATTCACTTTCATTCATTCAAACCACAAGCTAAGTTCCTTAAAATGATCAGTGCACTACAAATGGTATCATTAGTATTTTGAGACTATACTGTATAGTACTCAGTATGGAATTTGACTCCCTCAGCTTGGGCAGACTGCTATCTAACTGGAATCAAGCTAGTTTTAAATCCTCCATTTGTACAGGGATTTAAAATCCTTGACCGGTCCAAGAAAAACTATGAAAAAGTTATTTCATTGTGAGATTTGTAAAAACATGACAAAATCTGCTGGGTCAAAAATATACAGACAGCGACCTCAATTATTCATTTATTTTACAATGAATATGAATAGAATTCGTTTATTAGTTTGACTAAATGCATTAGACTAGTCCACATTCATCAGGAAGTCTAGAAAACTCAGATTGCAGAATTGGGAGTATAGATGTCATTGACCATGGGAATGTCATTTATTGTCAATTCTATGCAAGTCAAGGTCCCAAAACCTTTTACATATGATTGATTGGAGGTCTAACGCACATGAAACAGTCAGCAGGATAATAACCTATTGCCTACTGCAGGAGAAAAATTGTTCAGGTGGACATACACCAATTAGGCATAACATTATCGTCTAGCCAGTCGTCTAGCCGTCACAATTTGGCCCTTGTCAAACTTGCTCAAATCTCTACACTTGCCCATTTTTCCTGCTTCCAACACATCAGCTTTGAGGATAAAATGTTTACTTGCTGCCTAATATATCCCACCCACTAACAGGTGCCGTGATGAAGAGATAATCCGTGTTATTCACTTCACATGTCAGTGGTCATAATGTTATGCCTGGTCGGTGTATGTAATAGAAGAACCACCAAAAATGGATCTGCTATAACTTTGAAGCTGCTGAAACCTGTCACTATATTTACATCGCAAAATGTTTAAAATCTACAATGCAGAATAGAACCCCTGCTTCAAAATAGGAACCACAAAGCTTGAGGTTTGCTGCTGACCACACGGACAATTAGGCATTAAAACTTAATAACATCGTCCCTGCTGTCAAGCATGGTGGTGGTAGTAGTAGGCATTGGGACTGTTTTGCTTCCAGTGGAACTGGTGCAGTTCAGAAAGTAAATTGAATAATAGAGATGGAAGGCTACTTCAAATTTCTTGAATATCGCTGCTCAGGTGGCGCAGCAGTAAAATACGCTAGCACACCAGAGCTGGGATTTTTAATACATCGAATCGAATCTCAGCTCTGCATGAACAACTATTGGCTGTTGTTCACAGAGTGGGACTACAGGGTTCTTCATAACTAATGCAATAACGACCTCTGCTGGCTGACTGATGGCGCCTGCGCAGAGTTGAGAAATAATGCTGATCAGGGTGTGGCTCAAAGGGTGTGGCACAAAGCTGATCCGCATATGAACTCGCCTCGTGCAGGTGAAAAGATGCAGCAGAAGTCAGCAGTGGAGGGTTGTATCGGTAGAGGTGAAGCGTATTATTAGGTGAAGTGTAAAATTAGGTTCTGTTGATGCATGCTCAATAATCCAGGTACACAAATTCTCAAAGTTGAATCAGTTCATCTGGACACAAGTTTGTTGTATTGAGTGACGAAACGTATCTCTACGACGAACTTGTGTCCAGATGAACTGATTCAACTTTGTGGACGTAAAATTAGGTGTTTAGCAGGACAACTAATGTACCAAAACACATCTTAAAACTGTTTTTTTGGGGGAAAATAAAAAAATAAATAATTAAATTTGCAATGCCTGCACCAAAGGACTGTCATCAAACCTATCAAGAACCAATTGTATTGAAAAACTTTTGTCAAGTATCACCAAAAAACAGCAAAGCTGCTGGAACTCAGCCATGTAGAGTTCTGCCAGACATTTGGCTATTAAAAGTGCCCAATGAGGACAACAGGAACTAAGAAACATGTAACAACAAATGTTGTTTGTGTGCTGTTGTATATTGTCTTCTCTTGTCTCAGGAGATTTTGTCATATTTTAAGAAAACCAACAACAAGCATATAGTGAAGTATGTGTTTCAACCATTCAGTCTTCAAAAATGAACAGTTGGAAATTGGTGAATTTCCAAACTGCCACAGCATACATGATTGGATAAATTACATATATCCCAGGTGTATGTGTGCTTTCAACTTTAGGTATAGAGATGTAGATAAATGAGCTTTAATCTGGTTAAATTTAAAACCGAGAAAAAGCCGCTGTCATCTTTTAGTTTTTGACTGTACAGTTTTACTGTCTGAAACAATCCAAAGTGACACATTAATGACAAACAGAGGTCTCTGACTCATGAATGACTGAATCTCAAACATACCAAATTCTTCTAAAGCATAAAAAAGTTTTGTTTGTAGTGCCAGACTACATTATTGTTAGTTGCTTAGTAATCAAACAGCAAAAACACAGCACTGCATAGGACACAAAAGCACGGAAGGCAGCAACATGTGGCTTAAAACTTGCATAGCTAAAACCCTGCCTCTTGTGGCAGGGGGTGGTATAGCAGTAATTCCTCTAAAAATGTGGAAAACACCTGTACCATGTGATTGAAGCTGCTAACAGCAGCAAAATGAAAAAAAAAAATCTTTGTCCTACTAAATGTAAGTGAAAAAAATGGTACTATTCTATTAAAGGCACTTCTCAACTACAGCTACACTACCACTACAGCTGAAATCTCAGGCTTCGAATCTTAGCGGTACTATCAGCTGGTCGGGAGTCTACACGGACATGATTGGCTAATGTCCAAGGGTGGGGTGACTGAAAAAGCCTAGCTATTGGGAGGTCCACTTGTCAGTGCGCTTTCAGTGCCGGTTCCAAGCCTGGATTTAATAAGGATTGTTGCATACGGAGGGTTATCTGGTGTAAAAACTGTGGTAAACAGTCTGGTATGCGTACCACTAAATACAAAAGCAGCCATATTTGTTTTACTTCAGATCAGAATTGTGATTATCTAGAGAGCCCCTCAAAAACTCACTAGCCTCATGTACATACAGCCTGATTATCCATTAATAATCTGACTAATAGCTCAATCAGAATAGAATACATCCATGTATACACTCACTCACTTCCTTAACCGCTTATCGAGTTAGGGTTGCGGGTGCTGGAGCCTATCACAGCTTTTCAATGGGCGCAAGGCACACAGTAACACCCTGGATGGGGCGCCAGTACATCACAGGGCAGACACACATACACACACACATGTATAGGGCAATTCAGTGTCTCCAATTAACCTGACAGCATGTTTTTGGACTGTGGGAGGAAACCCACACAGACACAGGGAGAACATGCAAACTCCACACAGAAAGAACCAAGACCGCCTCGCCTGGGGATCGAACCCAGGACCTTCTTGCTGTGAGGCGACAGTGCTACCCACCAAGCCACCGTGCCGCCCTCCATGTATACACCTCAACTGAAAAAAACTAGTGTGATTACGGCCATTATGAATACTTCCTTTAAATAATCTGTGAAATAGAAGAATAATAGCTGTGTAAACATCTGTTTCCGATTATAGTCCCAATCAGAAAGTTAAGTATGTTCTGCACATGTGCATTTGTGACTAAATTTAACATGGAGAAAGTGAAAAACTGGTTTGCAGAGGAGATTAAGTTTATAGTACTTGTAGTGTGCATTTAAACTGAGGTTTTAATCAGAGTTAAGTAGAGTGTGTATACATTTATGTATATATGATTGGAATTAATTCCATCAGACTAAAGAAAGTCATTGCCGGCTTCTGCCCAGAGGAGAAATGCTTTCTCATTCTCATTCTTGAGTTTTTTAATGTAATTCAGGGAAACTGCCTTTGCGGCTTTTGCCTCTGGTTGCTTATTTTAGTCCTGGACTCAGATCTCTTTGCAGCAGCTATGTGACAGTGGGTGTGTTTACATGCACACCGCAGTCTTTTTAGCACAAAAAAATTGATTTTGGGTTTACATGCTTTAGTAATCCGATTATGGAAAGCCTCAGAGTTTACGAGTTACTCAGTAATCTATTTATCATGTAAAGAAATGGCGTAGGCAGCAAGGCATCTGTTTGGTAATGCAGAAATAAAAGATGAAAGAGTCTAAACCTACCTGCTGTGTTTTGGCATGACATACGTAAACATGGTGTCACTTCAATTGGAGATATTTATATTGGAGTTTATACTGGAGGCTGCATTTTGTGCAATACACCATCCTTTATTGATTCTATCTTTGATTTACTTTCAAGAGTCTGCTGGATGTGTTATGGGGGTGATAGCACTCTAGATAGTCTGTTTAACACTGTTAAGAACTTTAAAGTATTTTAAAACATTGTTAAGGCATTTACCATTTCAATTAATTATGATCTACCCACAGATAATGTTCACCTACAAACAGTAACTCATAAAAATCTCCTGATGATTAAACTCACTGCAGTATTGTCTTACTACACAGTCCGTGAAAATTATACGTGTTTAAACAGTCCTACATACATGCAGCACATTTTGAAATGATGATGCAAATGCTGGCCAGTTTAGATGCGCTGATAGTCCAGGTATGTGTGATGATGCATGGATGTACTGATTGCATGTATTCAGACAACATTATTAAATACAGGCTCATCAACATGCAGACAGCACATGAGTCCCAATTTTGGTGAATGCAGCTATCCAATAACTAAAGAATGCTTTGGATTTTCATTTCCTCAAGCATAAATTTCAGTTTCAGTGCCAGTAAAAATGAGCTTTGGTGCCATTTTCCCTTAATTAAGTGACTATGTTTAGCCTGCAACTGTCAGTCTTTTCTTCTTTATCTGTGTTTACCATTTTGCCATATGTAGTGTTTAGTGTTTTTGGGAAATTGCCTCTCCAGCTACTCATTTTTGACAGCAAGGGGTTTACCTCTATCTATGACTTAAATAAACCAATTACTGGGCAGAAGTTCAGAAAGCATAAGCATCAGAATGTCTACATTATCATTTTAGTAATCAGATAACTGACAGAACCTAACCTTAATCAGATTATTAGTGTGAATGTAAACACACACAATGTTTGTTTTTAAGAGTGTCTGAGTTCTGTGCGTTTAAATCCTGGACTGGGCTCACAAATACTGAAGGTACATGAAGGTGGTACATGAACCTAGCCATTGGGGCACACATATTAGTGCACCCTAAGTGCTGGTCCCAAACCCGGATAAATAGGTGGGTTGCCTCAGGAAATCAATTATACAGTTCGTGTTAACCCTAGGAGGTTATTTATCTAGTGTTTAAGATAAGATAAGATAAGATAAGATAAGATAAGACAAGACTTTATTGATCCCCTTAGGGAAATTAGCTTGTTACAGCAGTATGAAGACAGGAAAAACAGAAAGAAATACAACTAAGTAAAAAATATTGCACACATAGTGTGTAGTTATTTACTCTAAAAAATATCTAAAAAATAATATATACATTAGAAATATGCAAAATATATTAGGTTATTGCACTTATTGTAAGTAAATTACATATTGCACTTGTTATTACACCATGTTTACTATTATTACTGTTGTAAGCTCTGATGGCTGCTGGAATAAAGGACCTGTGGTAGTGCTCCTTTTTACACAGGTGTTGGAGGAGTCTGGTACTGAAGGAGCTTGTTAGGTCTCCTACAGACTCATGTAGTGGATGTGTGGTGATGTCCAGGATGGATGACAGCTTGGCTATCATCCTCCTTTCTCCCACCTCCTCTACAGGTTCAAGAGGACAGTTCAAGACAGTGCTCGCTTACTTGGTAAGCTTGTTTAGTCTTTTTCTGTCTCTCTCCGATATTGCACCACCCCAGCACACCACTCCATAGAAGATGGGTATCTCCGTAGAGATTTAGTGCAACATCTCTTCTTTGTTTTTGTTTCCCACACAGCGTATGAGATATTGTAATTCAGGATCCTTTAACTACTAAAACAACACGAAAAATTAAACATTTTTGTGCTGTTTGGGCTCCAATGAGCAGATAAGCAAGTGTTGCAAAGGCAAGACACAACAGGAAGCCTGATCAGAATTGATTCTCATCAGAGTGAGATAAAAACTCGGATCAGAGTGTTGGTGCTTGGCCTGATGACAAGGCAACAAACAATGTAGCTAAGAGGCCTAACAATGTAACCATGATTCCATAGATTTCTATAGAGCTATTTATCGAGGAGAAGATTTATTGAGCAGTTCCTGTTTTTATGGGCTGTGCAACACCATTTCTTGGAAAGTTATTGGTAAGTTCATCACGATTGCTTGTGCTCTTTCTCTAAAAATATTATTATTATTATTATTGTACTTACTTTGTGCAGGCGCTTCATCTTCTCCACTTTGTCCTCCAGGTAGCGCACTCCTGGTGGTAGGTACCAGAAACACACGTTGGTGTGTTGAGGCTGCAAGGACACAGACAGGAAAGTTGAACAATTCGTCATTTAGACCATAAAACACACACATCCATCAGTCCATTAAGCACATGGCTCATTTAGATGCAAACGGGGCTTGAAGAGGGTCAGAGATGGGTGCAGACAGAGGCAGTGTGATTAGCCTAGTTGCTGACTGGCAGGGTTGTAATGAGAATAATTGTTCCTGTCAGGTTTGGAGCTGCCGTGAAATCTGTTCAATCAAAAGACCAATTCATGAACAGACAATAGAAGGGCCTGTTCGGGGAGCTGGAGGCTTGTTTTGAGGGGGGTTGTGTGTGTGTGTGTGTGTGTGTGTGTGTTATAAAGCAGGTAGATCATTGAGAGGCAGTAAACTCTATTATAGGCACTCAGCCCTATTGAGCGTCCCCAGAGATTATAAGAGGCCAGTCATTAAACACTACAGTGACCCCCCCCCCCCTCCACACACATTAACACTTTTACTGTAGTTTAACATGGATACTGATTCACAGCTGACCAGTCATTTATATTTATGCATTAGTATTAAAAACGCATAAAAAAATTAGTATTGAAAAACGCATGAAATGCATCATTTTTGTCTTTATGTCATGTTCTGATTCTATCCAGGTTATAAATCATGTGCAATGATAACCCATGTGATGGTGTGCAGCTGGCAGCAAGCATAATTTACATTTAGATTAGGCATGACTGCTCCCCCATCATTTCAACAAAAACTCTTTTACAATCAGAAAAAAACACTGAACAGCTTCATATAAATACTGTTGTGAGTGCACTTATTCCCACTGGCTTTCATCTACAGTCATGTCTGTAAAAAATAGAATTGTGGAAATACAGAGTATGGTCCAAAGAATGTAGACACCTGACCATTAGGTTGCATGACCATATTTTTTCCACACGATTTTGGATTGTCTTTGATTTTATGGGATTTTGTGCCGATTCAGCAAATAATTAAAATAATAATAATAAGGTCAAGTACTGGATTGTGAACAAGAAATTGTGGCTCTGAATTAATGTTCGAATTCATTTTAATTGTACAAAATTGACCTGTGACACCCACTGCCACCAGCAGAGGGAAGTGCAGGTCATCAAGTAGTAGTTCTAAACAAACAACAGATCCCAGACCCTCTATATAAACTGACTCACTGGGGTTGTGCTTGACACTGCTAGTAAAGTGAATGGCCAGTGTTGCATTTGCCCTCTTAATTTTATAAATATTTTAATTCTAAAACTAATAAAGTTAATTCTACAACCAAAAGCAAAACTTTAAAAGGTAAGTACTAAATGCTTTATAGATTTATAGGGATCTGCCATCCATATTTTCTTATTATTTATAGTTAGGGCTGGAAGGAAAAGCATTGGTCTGTGATCATGCTAAAGAACATTGGTGGACTGAGTAGCTGATTTGCTGTACTCAATCACAGTTTGATTTAATGCGCTTAGCTCCTTAGTACACAGTTGTTGAGGGCAGCTGTAGCCTAGTGGTTAAAGTACTGGACTAGTAATCAAAAGGTTGCTGGTTCAGACCTCATCACTGCCAGGTTGCCACTGTTGGGCCCTTGAGCAAGGCCCTTAATTGCTTATATTGTATACTGTCTCAACTGTAAGTTGCTTTGGATAAAAAGTGTCTGCTAAATGCCGTAAATGTTGTTGATTTTTCTCTTGCAAACCAATTGGTGTTCTAAACTTCCTGTAGTTTGCTTCCTTGCCCTTCAAGCTTTAACCCCTTTTGTTTTCTCCCAATTCATCAGAGAGCGTACGCTGCGGAACAGTCCTTTCATTTGCTTCTTTCCCCTTTCTTATCTGCCACGTTGTGTAGTGTGACTTAAACTTGCATCTTTTGGCTACTGTTTTCTCTAGTTTTGTTCAGCTACTGCACTTAAGTACAAAATCTTCAGGTCTGCTGTTGCAGCCAACCTTTACCAACCTGTTACACCAATAGTGTTCAATGGGGTAAAAGTTACCAATAGATTAAAAAAATTAAACAGTAATTAGGAGGGATACCAGCATACTTTTGTCATTATAATGCGGATTAAAATATAAGCCATAAGATCTTGCCTTTCCATCAAAAACCATCTCGTAGCCTTCTCTGTCCCTGATCTTGTTGTAGAGATATTCGGACAGCTCCAAACATTTCTCAATCTGAGCCTCAAATCCAATGGTGCCCTAAGAAGTGAAAGACATGATAAACAATAAACATTTTCCTTTACTGTTAAACATTTTGGAACAAAATTAGGAACTTAAAAAAATCTACGAACACATTGCAAGACAGTGAATTGTATCACTTTTCTACATAGTCATCTTCCTATGCATTTTTCCCAGCGTCGTACCAACTTTTTAATGCCATCAGCAAAAAATGTTTTTGGTTGGGTATGTAGCCACTGATGCACCACTGTTGGCTGCAACCAACACTCATTTTATGGATAAGACCAAAGTAGTAGTGGCCTTCCATGGCAGTGGTAGCTTAGTGGTTAAGTTACTGGATTAGTTCTCAGAAAGCTGCTAGACCACCACCAAGTTGCCACTGGCGGGCTCCTGAGCAAGGGCCATTTTATGGGTACTTCATAGACTGTAAGAAGAGCTCTGACACCACTGGTAGTGACCTTTGTTGCCTTGTCCATGCCACCACTGAGTGGAAGCTCAGTAGTTTAGGTACTGTACTACTGATTAAAAGGCCACTCGTTCGAAACCCACCACAGCCAAGTTGTCACTATGGACCCCTAAGCAAGGCCCTTAACCCTATATTGCTTAGTAAGTCACTTTGAGTAAAAGTGTCTGCTAAATGCTGTTAATGTAACTATAGGGTGATATTTATTGATAATCAAAATCCAACATGTTTCACAAAAAGGACCTTAATGGAAGAGTTGTACAGCCCTTACTAAAATAATTAGTAAAACATCACCTGAAAGAATTGCACCCAAAGTGGAAAATTTAAGATTGATTTCTAAACCGTATTTGTAGTGTAAGATTAAAAAATAAAAGCACTTCAGCCAGGTAACACCAACCCAACTGTAAAATATTAAAATGTGATCTTGGATATAAAGCTTAAACTTATAAATGACTAAATGCACACTGACGGAGAATTATTGGAATGGGTTAAAATAAGGAAATGTGATACTTAAGGGTCAGTTTTCTGATTCTAAACCAATTAAACATATGTGATAAAACCTTGAAATTGCAGAACACCCATGACCCCAAAATAACCTTGCATAACCTGCAGCATCACAATGGGCAGACATACTTCAGACTTAAACACTGCTGGCTGTGTTTGTTGGCAAAGATGACTTCAAGTTCAAAACCCGGTGAATTAATACTTATGAATAGCTGACCTTCTAGGTTTTAACATTCCTAGTCAAACGATCCAAATCCCAGGCTGTAGCAATTATTCATGTCTGGGGGAAAGGTTGGGAAATAAATACTCTGTAGGGCACTGTACATACCTTGGCTCTCCACATAAGCCAGAGTTTAAAAATGTCCACATGGCGTCCACACTGCAGGGCCTTGTCTCCGGTGTCGTAGCTTAGATCGTACTGTTTGTCTTGCTGGAACAGGTAGCATGCCTGCATCTGATTACAGCTCTGCATCAAACCCTGCAAACACAGCAACATTGTGGTTTATGTAGTTACATATTTGTATTCCAGGCAATATGTTGGTTGTATTTACATACAAATTGTTTAAACATTCAAGGACTAACATGTTTTCAGAGTGTTCAAGTGTTCTGGGAAATGGAATCTTTGTTCTGCTTCATAATAAGGAGCTGTCATAAAAGCTGAGCGAGGAGATTATTTTAATGCAGAAACAGATCAATGGGCGTAAGAAGTTCTCCACGACCTTAAACATTCCTTGAGACACCGGTGGGAGTATTGAACGGATGTTCTGATCTTATGGCCCAGCAGCAAACCTGCCTGGCCATGGAAGAAAGCCCAAAATTTAATCCAGATGCCCATCCAGAGAAATCTTATCAGGACTAAAAGAAAATAAGATCACTTAACAAGCAAGAACTAAATGCCTGGACTCTTGACCAAGAAGCACAGTATGGGTTCACACATATACACTGATCAGCCATAACAATAAAACCACTTCCTTGTTTCTACACTCACTGTCTATTTTATCAGCTCCACTTACCATATAGAAGCACTTTGAAGTTCTACAATTACTGACTGTAGTCGATCTGATTCTCTGCATGCTTTTGCCTGCTTTCACTCTGCTCTCACCCACAGGACCACCACAGAGCAGATATTATTTAGGTGGTGGATCATTCTCAGCACAGCAGTGACACTGACATGGTGGTGGTGTGTTAGTGTGTGTTGTGCTGGTATGAGTGGATCAGACACAGCAGCGCTGCTGGAGTTTTTAAATACCGTGTCCACTCACTGTCCACTCTATTAGACACTCCTACCTAATTGGTCCATCTTGTAGATGTAAAGTCAGAGACGATCGCTCATCTATTGCTGCTGTTTGAGTTGGTCATCTTATAGACCTTCATCAGTGGTCACAGGACGCTGCCCACGGGGCGCTATTGGCTGGTTATTTTTGGTTGGTGGACTATTCTCAGTCCAGCAGTGACAGTGAGGAGTGAGAATAGCATGAAAGGGGGCTAAGAAAGCATGCAGATAAACAGATGGACTACAGTCAGTAATTCTAGAACTACAATTACAATTACAACAACTTTTTTACTCACCAGACATGATGTTAAGGAGTTGAATAATTAAAACATGATTTTAAAAAACTGCGTTTGTGTGAACACAATCCTACATCAAGCAAGGTCAGAAATGAGTTTGAACCAAGTGTGATAACAACCTGAGGGGGTTAAAAAGCTGCTCTTACCTCCTCTCTGACCAGTAAAGCTGAGCACTGAAGTGGTACAGCCATCATCTTATGGGGGTTCCAAGTCATAGAATTTGCCCTGAAAGTGTGTAAAAGGTAGAATTATTAAATTTGGTTTAATTTACTTCCCTTTTAACTTGACTGAACTCAGGTTGACTTTACACAGTTCAAAAAAGCAAAAAAAATAATAATAATTTGAATAAACCACTTTAATTTGACTGTAACCGGGTGGGTCAAACCTTCAAGTTTAAAGCCAAGGTAAACACAAATAAGGTGGCCAAAATAATAAAAACAAAGTAACAAATAAAATATACAAAAACATCTGCAGCTGGAGAAGGTAGAAGGTGCACTGGTTATTTCAATATAACAGGCTGCTCGGGTCATCTGTATCAACTCAGAATCAGCCAGGACAAGCAAGAAAAGCAATGCATGAGAAGCAACCTAGCTGCATTGGTGCATCCCAGGCATAAAGTGGATTAATGTGTGGGTCCACTCCTAAAAAGAGATGTTATGCTGCCTCTGGGGCAATCCGCTCCCCCAGGCAGGTTATGTCCTGTGGCCCAAAAACGACACCAGGTAAGTTCCTAGAAAGAAATAAGTGTGCTGGCATCTCACACCAGTGGAAACCTAAACTGGAGTGAACAGCATGGTATCATGGTTTTAATAGAAAGTAAGTGTGCCAATATAATACCTGATAAGTGTAAAAGAAAGAAACCATCATATACTAAAAAACTTTACCTGAAGTGAACTAACACTCACAATGTGACTCAGTGAACCAAGTTACATTGACTAGACTTAACTGAGTTGAAATTTAATTCAATTGTCTTGAATTCAGTTGTCAGAAATGAGTGACTAAACATAGCTAATTTATTTATTTATTTAGTTAGTTAGTTAGTATTATTTAATAAGACTTGACTAAACCCACCCCGACCCTGATAAAGCAGCGGTAAAATAAACTGAATTAATAATTTATGACTGTACTTCATCAATATTGTCGAACTTTAATATTAAATGCATTACTAAACTATTTACTTAAAGAGGGTCTTTACTACACACGTTTGGTATTTTTGTCCTTGACGTTCTTTAGCTAAATATATATATATTTTTTTGCATTTTTCCCAATTTTTCTCCCAATCTAGTCGTATCCAATTACCCAATTGCATTATGCTTCCTCTCTACTGCTGTTGATCTCCACCCTGGTTGAGGAGAGTCGAGACTGACACATGCTTCTTGACACGTGTGCAGTACCCGACTGCATCTTTTCACCTGCACGAGGAGAGTTCATATGTGGATCAGCTTTGTGCACAGAGAGACACACCCTGATCAGACGCTGTGCAGACGCCATCAATCAGCCAGCAGAGGTCGTAATTGCATCAGTTATGATGTCCCTATCCGGCATTTCCCTACCCTGGATGAACAACAGCTAAACGTTGTTCATATAGCCGCCTAGCCAAGCCGGGTGGCAGAGCTGAGATTCGATACAATATATTCGAAATCCCAGCTTTGGTGTGCTAGTGTATTTTACCACTGCGCCACCTGAGCGACCTTACCCTTATACCTCTAGTCCTGGTGTTGTATTGTCTGGTGATCCACTATTGTGACAAGGATTTTCTAATAATGTTATTTCTGTAGAGTGGATTTATACATTTTTAAGCTGTATTAATGCTGTATGTCTATTGTGATATAGACAGACACAACTTCTGACCTGGTATTACAAGACAGTGACTTGATCACTTTTTTGAATAGAGACAGTATGTCTCACATTAACATTATATATTTATATTACCAGTGAGCTTCATTCTATACTCACATCAACATGTTCTTTTAATTTAATGCTGTTATCTGCTGAAGCATCTTGTTTGTTTACAATGTTCCATTTTAATGTGGTATTTCTTTCCATCTGATTGATGACTTGCTTACACATTGTTCAGAAGTTTACACCCTCTGCTTATTGGTTATTTTAGTTCCATCATTTAAAAAATCAGCAAAGATTATTTAGGATAATTTTTAAAAGCTGTCTTATTTTAAACAACCTTTAAATATATTTTTAGGGGTTGCTACAGTGGATCATTCTTGTCCACATACTTAATTTGGCACAGTTTTTACAGGGGATGCTTTTTCTGACACAACCCTCCTTATTTTATCTGGGCTGGAACAGGCACACAGTGCACCTTCTAATAGCTGGGAGTTTTGTTCACCCCGCCCCCCAGTTTCCCTAATAATATCCAATCATTCATGCAAATGTGTAATCACATACAGTAGACCCTTGAGTTACGAACCGTTTACCATACAAACATTTTGGATTACGAACGACAAACTTAACATATAAACAAATTTCGGATTACGAACCGAACTTCGCGAAACAAGTGACGTCACGAACAATTTGACTCTGACCGTCTCTCTCTCTATATACAGGTCCTTCTCAAAAAATTAGCATATTGTGATAAAGTTCATTATATTCCATAATGTAATGATAAAAATTAAACTTTCATATATTTTAGATTCATTGCACACCAACTGAAATATTTCAGGTCTTTTATTGTTTTAATACTGATGATTTTGGCATACAGCTCATGAAAACCCAAAATTCCTATCTCAAAAAATTAGCATATCATGAAAAGGTTCTCTAAACGAGCTATTAACCTAATCATCTGAATCAACGAATTAACTCTAAACACCTGCAAAAGATTCCTGAGGCTTTTAAAAACTCCCAGCCTGGTTCATTACTCAAAACTGCAATCATGGGTAAGACTGCCGACCTGACTGCTGTCCAGAAGGCCATCATTGACACCCTCAAGCAAGAGGGTAAGACACAGAAAGAAATTTCTGAACGAATAGGCTGTTCCCAGAGTGCTGTATCAAGGCACCTCAGTGGGAAGTCTGTGGGAAGGAAAAAGTGTGGCAGAAAACACTGCACAACGAGAAGAGGTGACCGGACCCTGAGGAAGATTGTGGAGAAGGGCCGATTCCAGACCTTGGGGGACCTGCGGAAGCAGTGGACTGAGTCTGGAGTAGAAACATCCAGAGCCACCGTGCACAGGCGTGTGCAGGAAATGGGCTACAGGTGCCGCATTCCCCAGGTCAAGCCACTTTTGAACCAGAAACAGCGGCAGAAGCGCCTGACCTGGGCTACAGAGAAGCAGCACTGGACTGTTGCTCAGTGGTAAAGTGCCAAAGTACTGTTTTCGGAAATCAAGGTGCCAGAGTCTGGAGGAAGACTGGGGAGAAGGAAATGCCAAAATGCCTGAAGTCCAGTGTCAAGTACCCACAGTCAGTGATGGTCTGGGGTGCCATGTCAGCTGCTGGTGTTGGTCCACTGTGTTTTATCAAGGGCAGGGTCAATGCAGCTAGCTATCAGGAGATTTTGGAGCACTTCATGCTTCCATCTGCTGAAAAGCTTTATGGAGATGAAGATTTCATTTTTCAGCACGACCTGGCACCTGCTCACAGTGCCAAAACCACTGGTGAATGGTTTACTGACCATGGTATTACTGTCCTCAATTGGCCTGCCAACTCTCCTGACCTGAACCCCATAGAGAATCTGTGGGATATTGTGAAGAGAAAGTTGAGAGACACAAGACCCAACACTCTGGATGAGCTTAAGGCCGCTATCGAAGCATCCTGGGCCTCCATAACACCTCAGCAGTGCCACAGGCTGATTGCCTCCATGCCACGCCGCATTGAAGCAGTCATTTCTGCAAAAGGATTCCCGACCAAGTATTGAGTGCATAACTGAACATAATTATTTGAAGGTTGACTTTTTTTGTATTAAAAACACTTTTCTTTTATTGGTCGGATGAAATATGCTAATTTTTTGAGATAGGAATTTTGGGTTTTCATGAGCTGTATGCCAAAATCATCAGTATTAAAACAATAAAAGACCTGAAATATTTCAGTTGGTGTGCAATGAATCTAAAATATATGAAAGTTTAATTTTTATCATTACATTATGGAAAATAATGAACTTTATCACAATATGCTAATTTTTTGAGAAGGACCTGTATATATACAGTACAGTGAGTGAACATTCAGACAGCGGACGGTGTTTTTTTCTGTGTTTTCTTTATATTTTGTAAAATTTTATATTAAAATGGCCCCAAAGCGTAGTGTTGAGAAAATAAAAAAATCTATTACTATTTGTTGTTGTATAATTACTCCTGCCAGTAGCTGTGTATCAGGCAGAGGGGGCAGTGAGTAAGAGAGAAGTCCGCTGAGTAAAGTATTCTTTCTTTCGTTCAATTACACCTACAGAATACAATACTATTAAAATAAAGAAGGAGATAATAGAGAAATATGAGAGTTATTGTTGTTTTTGGTAGTTACATTTTATATAAAAAGTGAATTTATATAAATAGGGAGTTTATTATGGTGTATGGTACAACACGCATACTGTAATGAAATGTGATGTGTGTTTTATGTACAGTACTACTGTGTATTGTTGTTTATTATTGTTTATTACAGGAATATCTATTCTATAATTTAGGATTAAGGGAAAATATACTTGTATTTATAACAAAAAAGACCATTTAAGACATTAGAAAGGTTAGGTAAGGGGGAGGTTTGGGAGGTCTGGCATGGATTAATTCTATTTACATTATTTCTTATGGGAAAAATAGGTTTAACTATCAAACATTTTGACTTAAGAACAGCCCCTCGGAACCAATTAAATTCGTAAGTCAAGGGTCTACTGTATTTTTATTTTATTAAAATACATTTGTCATTTATAATAGATTATACAATTTAACATAGTACCTAACTATTTACTACATCTATATTAAAAGGGTTGAAAAAATTGCTTAATTTTAATAATCATTGCACTTATTTACAATATATTAAAAATGCATTTTTATTACAATTTCTATTGATTTTAAATGAACAGGAATATATGTTTTGATATGTTACAGATCTGGTTCTATTAAGGGTCTTTTGTCGCATGATCTGAATTATGCATCGCTTTTGTTCCCTTAAATGTCTCAGGGGGGTGATACACTGAATAGCTGTGGGCAAGGACAAGGATATTCCCGCAGGAGAGAAACTAAACATCAGTGATTTGATAGTGAATCAGACCAGATTTCTCCCTGAGGCACCGTGCCATACTGATGCAGATTTATTCCACATGTATGTGCTGAAAGAGCCAACGTTCATGTCTGCTCTGCTATTAATCAAATACAAGCATGTTTAAGAACAGCACAAACCCAGAAACTCGGTCCAGCTTATCTACAGTCAGGGTCAAGCCAAGCATTGAACTAAATTCAGAAACAGTTCTGGACCACATTACAGTCAATGACTGGCCAGGAAAAAACAATCCTATTAAGACTCAACACATTTTTTGTCGAAATAGTGTATTAGATATTTTCACTCAAGGTCAAACTGTGCTAGGGTGACTTTTCAGAGCAAAACCTGGTTAAACATTTCTAACATGCAAAGCATTTTGATAAATCTTGGATATGGTTTACATTTATGTTCCCTTATACCATGACCATTGAAAATCCTGGTTTCTGATTGACTAGCATGTGTGCATTAGTCAGAACAGAACAGAACAGCTCTAAAGTAGATCACACATCTAAATTAATTTGCTTGATCAAATGTAGCCCTGATGGTGTTTAATCATTACAACAAACATACAGTATAAAGCACTGATATTAAACGTGAGGTCTCTTACACTTGTGTTTACTTTTATTTCATTGCAGACAGTATGAACCCTAGATATGGTGCACTTCATTTTATTTGTTAATATACCTCCATTCCTGCATTTAAGGTCTGCAACACATTCCAAAAGGGTTGGGACAGTAAAGCATTTACAATCTGTAATGTTGTCATTTCTTCTCTTGATGCATGCTCAATAATCCAGGTACACAAATCCACAAAGTTGAATTATTTCATCTGGTGTATCTCTACACCAAACTTTGTGTCCAGATTAACTAATTCACAAAACTGGCACCAAAGATACCAAGCAATTTAGTGTTTCAGGTGTTATTTTGCCACATTCTCTACATCAAACTGTGCGTCCAGATTAACTAATTCACAAAACTGGCACCAAAGATACCAAGCGATTTAGTGTTTCAGGTGTTATTTGGCCACATTCTCTACACCAAACTGTGTGTCCAGATTAACTAATTCACAAAACTGGCACCAAAGATACCAAGCGATTTAGTGTTTCAGGAGTTATTTTGCCACATTCTTCCTGCAATCATGTCTTAAGCTGTGCAATAATACATGATTGTCATTGTCGCATTTTTTATTTCAAAATCCTCCACACATTCTCTATTGCAGAAAGCTCAAGACAGCCATGTCTTTGTAATGTGTGCAGCATGTGGTTTTGCATTGTTTTGTTAAAAATGCATGGAAAAGATGATGCCTTGAAGGCAGCATATGTTGCTTTAAAATCTCTGTATACTTTTCTGCATTAATGCTGCCATCACAGAAGTGTAAATTACCCTTGTCGAGGGCACTAACACAGCCCCATACCACGACAGACCCTGGCTTTTGGAATTGTTGCTGATAACAGTCTGGATGGTCCTTTTTATCTTTAGTCTGGAGAACATAGCATCCATTTCTTCTAAAAAAAGATCTGAAACACTGATTCGTCTGACCAAAATACAAGTTTCCACTGTGTGATGGTCCACTCCAGAGGCCTCCAAGGCTTCTTTTTTTGCACAGTAAAGTTTTAAGTGACATTTGTGAATGTAATTTTGTATTGTAGTGCTCGACAAAGGTTTGCCAAAGTATTTTTTCACCTTCATACTAGCCCTAAATTGCCCCTGTCCCAACTTTTGTATAATGTGTTGCAGGCTTGAAATGCAGAAATGAAAGTATTCTAAGACATGAAATGAAGTTGACAGGGCAAAACGTTTTGGGTTTATACTGTCTGCAGTGAAATAAGTCATTTTCCATACTGTCCCAACTTTGTTCTGATTTGGGGTTGTATTTTACTATCGTCCCACTTAACAAAAATAAGTCTTTTTTTATTCAATTTTCTCCCAATTTAGTGTAGTCTATTTGTCTTCCGCTGCTGGGGGATCCCTGATTGCAGTTGACTGGCACACAGCCCTGAGCGGAACCATTTATCACCTATGCACTCTGCACAGGCGCCTCTCCATCTGCCAATCAGGGTCCTTACACAGCGTTTGAAGACCCCACCCACATAGTCAGGTCATCCCGCCCTAGCAGAGACGTGTCTGCTGCAGGCACTGCCAATTATGCCTGCTAGATGGCGTCCAGCCGATCTGTGGCAACGGCGAGTTTCGAACCGAGGAGTTCAGAATCTTGGCGCTGGTGTGCTAGCGGAATATCCCGCTGCGCCACCTGGGTGCCATAAGTCATACATTTTAAACTGTTTTATTTTGTTTAGAAAACATGAAACCTGGGATAAATACATAACAGCAGCATAGTTGGCATTGAGGAACAAATAGAGCAGGAAGAACCGAACCTGCCATAAACCTGACCCGGATAAAGCGTTTGATGAAAATTAAAAGAATATGATTCTGATGGTTTTTAGAGGACCAAGAACACAGAAAAAACATGCAAAACTTCCACCAGTGACTGAAAACAGGGATCAAACCCAGGACCTTAGGAACCATGCTGCTGTGTGGCATCCACTTCACCAGCTTCGCCATCATGCCACCCAAATTACAGGTTTGTAGTTTACGGTTTATAATGTATGTAATGAGAGCATTACTGACCTCTCGACTCCATTCAGTTTCCACCTGTGTTTTCTGGACATGAGTAGGCTCCCTCCCCAGGCACCCTGCAGAGAAAAACCCAGAGGTTAACACACAGACACATCACTAACAAGGCTCTTTAACAGCGTGCTACATTCAACTCCCTCAGGTATGGTTTCAAGGTCACAGTGTGCACTGGCCTATTTGTTCACAGACTGGCACTATTTGGTTCAAATTATTACATTATACACTTCTCTACTACAATCCATCTTTATCTATACATACTGTATATAACACACATATATTGTATACTGTGTAGACACCTGAGCATAAGGGTAATGAAAATCTTTTCCAAATCTATGGACATTAATATGTATCCATTCTTTGCAGCTATAACAGCCTATATGTTTCTATGAATGATTTTCACTACATTTTAGAGTGTCTGTGGGAATTTGAGCCAAAAGAGCTTTTAGGGAGGCTAGGAATTGATGTCACAAGTTCTGGTTTGCAATCTCCATTTTATTTAATCCATTAGGTGTATAGATGAGTTGAGGCCAGGGCTCTTTATGAGTTTGGGTCTGGAGTTTATTCACATCAGCCTCAAACTGATGTTTTTATGGACCTCGCTTTGTGCTGTTGCAACAATGTTTAAAGGTATATAACGGGACTTTTTAATTTTTTGTTAGAAGTATTTAATTCTGTAGTATATCAGATTGTTTACATAAAATTCAAAAGACAGGGTCTAGGAAACACTGATTATTTGTAGATGAGCATATAAAATTTGTTAGGAAAAGAATAAAGGTTTACAGCTTCTGTGTCTTCTATTTAAAAACAAGTTTACTGCTTGACAGAGGTTAACTACATAGGGTTACCTCAGTGTTTCCATCAGGAAACAAATTAATGTTTTACAAATCCTTCTTTAGCTTTTTAGGTCTCTGTGGATTTGCATCAGTAAATAGCACACAGCAATGTAATCAGACGAGTCCAGCAACGTGAATCCACACTGATTTTTTTTTATCAGCCTCCAGCAGATACTCACACAACTGCTAACAATCCCACAGGATACCACAACCCTGCTTCACCCCTGAACTGAGATAATAATTCATCCCCATTAATCTTATTGTTCCCAAGAGTATTTCACACACGCACACACAGAGACAGCATTAAAGTGGGATATATATATATATATACTGTATATATATATATATATATATATATATATATATATATATATATATACAGTGTATCACAAAAGTGAGTACACCCCTCACATTTCTGCAAATATTTCATTATATCTTTTCATGGGACAACACTATAGACATGAAACTTGGATATAACTTAGAGTAGTCAGTGTACAACTTGTATAGCAGTGTTCTGAAAATAACTCAACACACAGCCATTAATGTCTAAATAGCTGGCAACATAAGTGAGTACACCCCACAGTGAACATGTCCAAATTGTGCCCAAAGTGTCAATATTTTGTGTGACCACCATTATTATCCAGCACTGCCTTAACCCTCCTGGGCATGGAATACACCAGAGCTGCACAGGTTGCTACTGGAATCCTCTTCCACTCCTCCATGATGACATCACGGAGCTGGTGGATGTTAGACACCTTGAACTCCTCCACCTTCCACTTGAGGATGCGCCACAGGTGCTCAATTGGGTTTAGTCCATCACCTTTACCTTCAGCTTCCTCAGCAAGGCAGTTGTCATCTTGGAGGTTGTGTTTGGGATCGTTATCCGGTTGGAAAACTGCCATGCCATGCCAGTTTTCGAAGGGAGGGGATCATGCTCTGTTTCAGAATGTCACAGTACATGTTGGAATTCATGTTTCCCTCAATGAACTGCAGCTCTCCAGTGCCAGCAACACTCAAGACCATGATGCTACCACCACCATGCTTGACTGTAGGCAAGATACAGTTGTCTTGGTACTTCTCACCAGGGCGCCGCCACACATGCTGGACACCATCTGAGCCAAACAAGTTTATCTTGGTCTCGTCAGACCACAGGGCATTCCAGTAATCCATGTTCTTGGACTGCTTGTTTTCAGCAAACTGTTTGCGGGCTTTCTTGTGCGTCAGCTTCCTTCTGGGATGACGACCATGCAGACCGAGTTGATGCAGTGTGCGGCGTATGGTCTGAGCACTGACAGGCTGACCTCCCACGTCTTCAACCTCTGCAGCAATGCTGGCAGCACTCATGTGTCTATTTTTTAAAGCCAACCTCTGGATATGATGCCAAACACGTGGACTCAACTTCTTTGGTCGACCCTGGCGAAGCCTGTTCCGAGTGGAACCTGTCCTGGAAAAACGCTGTATGACCTTGGCCACCATGCTGTAGCTCAGTTTCAGGGTGTTAGCAATCTTCTTATAGCCCAGGCCATCTTTGTGGAGAGCAACAATTCTATTTCTCACATCCTCAGAGAGTTCTTTGCCATGAGGTGCCATGTTGAATATCCAGTGGCCAGTATGAGAGAATTGTACCCAAAACACCAAATTTAACAGCCCTGCTCCCCATTTACACCTGGGACCTTGACACATGACACCAGGGAGGGACAACGACACATTTGGGCACAATTTGGACATGTTCACTGTGGGGTGTACTCACTTATGTTGCCAGCTATTTAGACATTAATGGCTGTGTGTTGAGTTATTTTCAGAAGACAGTAAATCTACACTGCTATACAAGCTGTACACTGACTACTCTAAGTTATATCCAAGTTTCATGTCTATAGTGTTGTCCCATGAAAAGATATAATGAAATATTTGCAGAAATGTGAATACACTGTATATATATATATATATATATATACAGTGTATCACAAAAGTGAGTACACCCCTCACATTTCTGCAAATATTTTATTATATCTTTTCATGGGACAACACTATAGACATGAAACTTGGATATAACTTAGAGTAGTCAGTGTACAACTTGTATAGCAGTGTAGATTTACTGTCTTCTGAAAATAACTCAACACACAGCCATTCATGTCTAAATGGCTGGCAACATAAGTGAGTACACCCCACAGTGAACATGTCCAAATTGTGCCCAAAGTATCAATATTTTGTGTGAGCACCATTATTATCCAGCACTGCCTTAACCCTCCTGGGCATGGAATTCACCAGAGCTGCACAGGTTGCTACTGGAATCCTCTTCCACTCCTCCATGATGACATCACGGAGCTGGTGGATGTTAGACACCTTGAACTCCTCCACCTTCCACTTGAGGATGCGCCACATGTGCTCAATTGGGTTTAGTCCATCACCTTTACCTTCAGCTTCCTCAGCAAGGCAGTTGTCATCTTGGAGGTTGTGTTTGGGGTCGTTATCCTGTTGGAAAACTGCCATGAGGCCCAGTTTTCGAAGGGAGGGGATCATGCTCTGTTTCAGAATGTCACAGTACATGTTGGAATTCATGTTTCCCTCAATGAACTGCAGCTCCCCAGTGCCAGCAACACTCATGCAGCCCAAGACCATGATGCTACCACCACCATGCTTGACTGTAGGCAAGATACAGTTGTCTTGGTACTTCTCACCAGGGCGCCGCCACACATGCTGGACACCATCTGAGCCAAACAAGTTTATCTTGGTCTCGTCAGACCACAGGGCATTCCAGTAATCCATGTTCTTGGACTGCTTGTCTTCAGCAAACTGTTTGCGAGCTTTCTTGTGCGTCAGCTTCCTTCTGGGATGACGACCATGCAGACCGAGTTGATGCAGTGTGCGGTGTATGGTCTGAGCACGGACAGGCTGACCTCCCACGTCTTCAACCTCTGCAGCAATGCTGGCAGCACTCATGTGTCTATTTTTTAAAGCCAACCTCTAGATATGACGCCGAACACGTGGACTCAACTTCTTTGGTCGACCCTGGCGAAGCCTGTTCCGAGTAGAACCTGTCCTGGAAAACCGCTGTATGACCTTGGCCACCATGCTGTAGCTCAGTTTCAGGGTGTTAGCAATCTTCTTATAGCCCAGGCCATCTTTGTGGAGAGCAACAATTCTATTTCTCACATCCTCAGAGAGTTATTTGCCATGAGGTGCCATGTTGAATATCCAGTGGCCACTATGAGAGAATTGTACCCAAAACACCAAATTTAACAGCCCTGCTCCCCATTTACACCTGGGTTCTTGACACATGACACCAGGGAGGGACAACGACACATTTGGGCACAATTTGGACATGTTCACTGTGGGGTGTACTCACTTATGTTGCCAGCTATTTAGACATTAATGGCTGTGTGTTGAGTTATTTTCAGAAGACAGTAAATCTACACTGCTATACAAGCTGTACACTGACTACTCTAAGTTATATCCAAGTTTCATGTCTATAGTGTTGTCCCATGAAAAGATATAATGAAATATTTGCAGAAATGTGAGGGGTGTACTCACTTTTGTGATACACTGTATATATACAGTGTATCACAAAAGTGAGTACACCCCTCACATTTCTGCAGATATTTAAGTATATCTTTTCATGGGACAACACTGACAAAATGACACTTTGACACAATGAAAAGTAGTCTGTGTGCAGCTTATATAACAGTGTAAATTTATTCTTCCCTCAAAATAACTCAATATACAGCCATTAATGTCTAAACCACCGGCAACAAAAGTGAGTACACCCCTAAGAGACTACACCCCGAAATGTCCAAATTGAGCACTGCTTGCCATTTTCCCTCCAAAATGTCATGTGATTTGTTAGTGTTACTAGGTCTCAGGTGTGCATAGGGAGCAGGTGTGTTCAATTTAGTAGTACAGCTCTCACACTCTCTCATACTGGTCACTGAAAGTTCCAACATGGCACCTCATGGCAAAGAACTCTCTGAGGATCTTAAAAGACGAATTGTTGCGCTACATGAAGATGGCCAAGGCTACAAGAAGATTGCCAACACCCTGAAACTGAGCTGCAGCACAGTGGCCAAGATCATCCAGCGTTTTAAAAGAGCAGGGTCCACTCAGAACAGACCTCGCGTTGGTCGTCTAAAGAAGCTGAGTGCACGTGCTCAGCGTCACATCCAACTGCTGTCTTTGAAAGATAGGTGCAGGAGTGCTGTCAGCATTGCTGCAGAGATTGAAAAGGTGGGGGGTCAGCCTGTCAGTGCTCAGACCATACGCCGCACACTACATCAAATTGGTCTGCATGGCTGTCACCCCAGAAGGAAGCCTCTTCTGAAGTCTCTACACAAGAAAGCCCGCAAACAGTTTGCTGAAGACATGTCAACAAAGGACATGGATTACTGGAACCATGTCCTATGGTCTGATGAGACCAAGATTAATTTGTTTGGTTCAGATGGTCTCAAGCATGTGTGGCGGCAATCAGGTGAGGAGTACAAAGATAAGTGTGTCATGCCTACAGTCAAGCATGGTGGTGGGAATGCCATGGTCTGGGGCTGCATGAGTGCAGCAGGTGTTGGGGAGTTACATTTCATTGAAAGACACATGAACTCCAATATGTACTGTGAAATACTGAAGCAGAGCATGATCCCCTCCCTCCGGAAACTGGGTCGCAGGGCAGTGTTCCAGCATGATAATGACCCCAAACACACCTCTAAGACGACCACTGCTTTATTGAAGAGGCTGAGGGTAAAGGTGATGGACTGGCCAAGCATGTCTCCAGACCTAAACCCAATAGAACATCTTTGGGGCATCCTCAAGCGGAAGGTGGAGGAGCGCAAAGTCTCGAATATCCGCCAGCTCCGTGATGTCGTCATGGAGGAGTGGAAAAGCATTCCAGTGGCAACCTGTGAAGCTCTGGTAAACTCCATGCCCAGGAGAGTTAAGGCAGTTCTGGGAAATAATGGTGGCCACACAAAATATTGACACTTCAGGAACTTTCACTAAGGGGTGTACTCACTTTTGTTGCCGGTGGTTTAGACATTAATGGCTGTATATTGAGTTATTTTGAGGGAAGAATAAATTTACACTGTTATATAAGCTGCACACAGACTACTTTTCATTGTGTCAAAGTGTCATTTTGTCAGTGTTGTCCCATGAAAAGATATACTTAAATATCTGCAGAAATGTGAGGGGTGTACTCACTTTTGTGATACACTGTATATATATATACATATATACTGATCAGGCATAACATTTATTATCTAATATTGTGTTGGTCCCCCTTTTGTTGCCAAAACAGCCCTGACCCATCAAGGCATGGACTCTACTAGACCCCTGAAAGTGTGCTGTGGTATCTGGCATCAAGATGTTAGCAGCAGATACTTTAACTCCTAAGATCCTTTAACCTCACTAAGTTGTGAGGTGGGGACTCCATGGATCGGACTTGTTTGTCCAGCACATCTCACAGATGCTCATGTAAATAGTCTGAAACAATGTTTAGGTAGGTGGTACGTGTCAAAGTAACACCCACAATGATGGCAGGACCCAAGGTTTCCCAGCAGAACATTGCCCAAAGCATCACACTGCCTCTGCCGGCTTGCCTTCTTCCCATGGTGCATCCCGGTGCCATGTGTTCCCCAGGTAAGCAACGCACAAGCACCCTGCCATCCACGTGATGTAAAAGAAAACGTGATTCATCAGACCAGGCCACTTTATTCCATTGCTCCGTAGTCCAGTTTCAATGCTTAGTGCCCATTGTTGGCGCTTTCAATGGTGGACAGGAGTCAGCATGGGCACCCTGACTGGTCTGCGGCTTTGCAGCCCCATACGCAACAAACTGTGATGCACTGTGTGTTCTGACACCTTTATATCAGAACCAGCATTAACTTCTTCAGCAATTTGAGCTACAGTAGCTCGTCTGTTGGATCGGACCACACGGGCCAGCCTTTCACCACAACAGTTGGTGTCCTGAGTTCACAAATATTTACAAAACATTGGTGAAAGTTAATGAGACGTCGTACCGTCATAGGCTTGAATTGTAAATTGCACTGTACTTGTTTGGTTTTCAGTTAAGTGCAGATAAAAAATGCAAATAATTGCTGTCTGTTTTATTTTTCTTCTAAAGTCCCAACCTTTTAGCAAATAGAGTTTTATATACGTACAAACCCAGTTGTTGGAAAATAAGGACAAAATGAATATACAACATTCATACAGAGCATCATGTACACTATAAATTCTGTGTGGGAACCTGCTGCTGGTTTGTAGAAAGTCTGTCTCTTTGTTATAGGACTAGCATCTCTTTATTTAATCCTGAATGATGACTGATGAAAAATTTATGACTTTTTTATTTGTTGGGTTTATAGAGTGGACTCAGATTGCTTTCTGTTTCTTTTATAAATGATAATATGCCATAAAAGAAAAGCACTTTAGTCACTATTATTGTTTCTTATTGATTGTTACTCCCTTTCATTAAAATATCATCATGCGTCCCTGTAGGCCTGGTTAAGAAAAAGATACATTAGCTCTTGGGCGACCTATTACTTTAGAATAGCTGTAATCCCCTTTGGAATGCTCTTTTGGTGAAATGCAGAAGCATTCTGTAAGAAGAATCTTTGCTGTTCCCAAAGCAACATTTAATTAAGACATAATACAATGTAAACATTTGTAGCTTGGGTTCGGGTTTCCTAGGGCTACTGTAGGTGACATGAACCCTTGACCTTCAGATCAATATTCCGGTACTTTAACTGCTGTATATGTTATTCCCAAATGGTGCAGCTCGTCCTGTGAAATTACCTCATATTTGTTTATTATAGTATGACATCATTGGTTCTAATGATTTTCACCAGATGCTGTCCAGACCAATGTGCATCCCCTAATATAATAAACAGCTGGAAGAAGGGTGTGGGTTGTGGGTTGAAAACATCCTTTTGCTTCTTTCAGCATAAATTTGTCCAGAAAAACTTCCATCATTTGCTAGTATAGGTTTTATGCTCCTTACGTTAGGATTTAAACAATGACGATATACACAAAACTCTTTTTGATAAGTTTTCATTACCAATCCAGCTGTGTGTCATGTAGTCACCTCCAAATCATTTTAATTTATTTGATCTCCATCTGTGTTTTCTTTCATGTTGTAAGTTGATGTGTTTAGCAGTAATCAAAGCTTAGTAATGATGAGCCACCACTGAGATCACTACTGGATCACCCACTCAGTGATATCACTCCTAGATTATTCAATACAGTTTGCACTTCACATGTGCTATGAACAGGAATCAGAAACGACATGAGCTAACTTGCTAAATCTACTTACATCCACATGCATCCAGATGTTGTACTTCTTACAGATGTCTGCGATTGCGATCAGTGGGTCAAATGCTCCGTAGACTGTTGTACCAGCTGTGGCACTCACAAAGAATGGCACATATCCCTGTGATACAGACAGAGGAAAAGATAAATACGTATGAAGAGGAGAAAACAAATAGCCAAAAAATGGATGGATGGATGGATGGCTTTTATGGATGGATGGATGGATGGATTTTATGGATGGATGGATGGATGGATTTGATGAATGAATGGATGGATGGAGAAAAAAATGAGCAAAATGAAAATAAATAAATAAATAAAATAAAATAATAAAAAAACAATAAAAAGATAAAAATAAAAACAAAAAAATGTTTGAAACATAAAGTCAGACTATGAGATTATTTAAACATAACAATAAGCTCTGTGTGTCAGATCATTTAAAGGTCACAGTAAGGTCATTGTATTAGATTAATTAATGTTTCACAATAAAGTCAGCGTATCAGGTGATTTAAAGCTCACAGAAAGATCACAGTGTATCAGATTACATAAATTTCACAGCAAGGTCAGTGTTTTAGATTATATAAACATTAAGGTCACAGTAAGGTCAGTGTATCAGATTACATACATTTCACAGCAGGGTCAGTGTATCCAATTATGTAAATTTCACAGCAAGGTCAGTGTATCAGATTATTTAAACATTAAGATCACAGTAAGGTCAGTGTATCAGATTAAAGGTCAGAGTAATGTCAATGTATCAGATTAATTAAAGCTCACAGTAAAGTCAGTGTATCTGATTACTTAAAGGTTACAGTAGTTCAGTGGATCAGATTATTTACATTTTCTGAGTAAGGTCAATGTGTATTAAGTTCTTAAAGGTCACAGTAAGGTCAGTGGATCAGATTATTTGCAAGCCAAAGTCAGTTCAGTGGATCAGATTATTTACATTTTCTGAGTAAGGTCAATGTGTATCAAGTTCTTAAAGGTCACAGTAAGGTCAGTGGATCAGATTATTTGCAAGCCAAAGTCAGTTCAGTGGATCAGATTATTTACATTTTCTGAGTAAGGTCAATGTGTATCAAGTTCTTAAAGGTCACAGTAAGGTCAGTGAATCCGATTATTTAAAAGTCACCTTCAGTTCAGTGGATCAGATTATTTACATTTTCTGAGTAAATTCAATGTGTATCAAATTCTTAAAGGTCACAGTAAGGTCAGTGAATTAGATTATTTAAAAGTCACCAGTTCATTGGATCAGATTATATACATTTTCTTAGTAATGTCAATGTGTATCAAGTTTTTGAAAGGTCACAGTAAGGTCAGATTTTAAAGGTCACTGTAGGATTAGTGGATTTAATTGTTTTAAAGATAAGGTGAAACGGATGGATGGATGGATGGATGGATGGATGGATGGATGGATGGATAGATAGATAGATAGATAGATAGATAGATAGATAGATAGATAGATAGATAGATAGATAGATAGATAGATAGATAGATAGATAGATAGATAATACTGTGATTTTTAGCTTGTTTTTATACTTTGTCAGTGGATATTGTATGTACAGTGTATCACAAAAGTGAGTACACCCCTCACATTTCTGCAGATATTTAAGTATATCTTTTCATGGGACAACACTGACAAAATGACACTTTGACACAATGAAAAGTAGTCTGTGTGCAGCTTATATAACAGTGTAAATTTATTCTTCCCTCAAAAAAACTCAATATACAGCCATTAATGTCTAAACCACCAGCAACAAAAGTGAGTACACCCCTTAGTGAAGGTTCCAGAAGTGTCAATATTTTGTGTGGCCACCATTATTTCCCAGAACTGCCTTAACTCTCCTGGGCATGGAGTTTACCAGAGCTTCACAGGTTGCCACTGGAATGCTTTTCCACTCCTCCATGACGACATCACGGAGCTGGCGGATATTCGAGACTTTGCGCTCCTCCACCTTCCGCTTGAGGATGCCCCAAAGATGTTCTATTGGGTTTAGGTCTGGAGACATGCTTGGCCAGTCCATCACCTTTACCCTCAGCCTCTTCAATAAAGCAGTGGTCGTCTTAGAGGTGTGTTTGGGGTCATAATAATGCTGAAACACTGCCCTGCGACCCAGTTTCCGGAGGGAGGGGATCATGCTCTGCTTCAGTATTTCACAGTACATATTGGAGTTCATGGTTCCCTCAATGAAATGTTACTCCCCAACACCTGCTGCACTCATGCAGCCCCAGACCATGGCATTCCCACCACCATGCTTGACTGTAGGCATGACACACTTATCTTTGTACTCCTCACCTGATTGCCGCCACACATGCTTGAGACCATCTGAACCAAATAAATTAATCTTGGTCTCATCAGACCATAGGACATGGTTCCAGTAATCCATGTCCTTTGTTGACATGTCTTCAGCAAACTGTTTGCGGGCTTTTTTGTGTAGAGACTTCAGAAGAGGCTTCCTTCTGGGGTGATAGCCATGCAGACCAATTTGATGTAGTGTGCGGCGTATGGTCTGAGCACTGACAGGCTGACCCCCCACCTTTTCAATCTCTGCAGCAATGCTGACAGCACTCCTGCGCCTATCTTTCAAAGACAGCAGTTGGATGTGATGCTGAGCACGTGCACTCAGCTTCTTTGGACAACCAACGCGAGGTCTGTTTTGAGTGGACCCTGCTCTTTTAAAACGCTGGATGATCTTGGCCACTGTGCTGCAGCTCAGTTTCAGGGTGTTGGCAATCTTCTTGTAGCCTTGGCCATCTTCATGTAGCACAACAATTCGTCTTTTAAGATCCTCAGAGAGTTTTTTGCCATGAGGTGCCATGTTGGAACTTTCAGTGACCAGTATGAGAGAGTTTGAGAGCTGTACTACTAAATTGAACACACCTGCTCCCTATGCACACCTGAGACCTAGTAACACTAACAAATCACATGACATTTTGGAGGGAAAATGACAAGCAGTGCTCAATTTGGACATTTAGGGGTGTAGTCTCTTAGGGGTGTACTCACTTTTGTTGCCGGCTGTTTAGACATTAATGGCTGTATATTGAGTTATTTTGAGGGAAGAATAAATTTACACTGTTATATAAGCTGCACACAGACTACTTTTCATTGTGTCAAAGTGTCATTTTGTCAGTGTTGTCCCATGAAAAGATATACTTAAATATCTGCAGAAATGTGAGGGGTGTACTCACTTTTGTGATACACTGTATGTATCAAGTTGTTTGTCTGATGTGAGCTGCAGTAACAAAGCAATTTCCTGTAAGGGATCAATAAAGTATCTAGCTATCTATTAATATTAGATCAGACTATTTTCATTCTAAAGTCAGTGTATCAGGTTATTTATACACAGTGGATACACAGTGGATCAGATTATCACACTTCTCACACTAAAGTCAGTAAATCAGATTATTTAAACATAAAGTCAGTGGATCAGGTTATCTGTAGATTACAATAAGGTCAGTGTATCAGATTGTTTAATCTTAGGAGTGAGGTCAGTGTATCAGATTATTTAAAGGTCACTGTAAGGCCAGTGTATCTGATCATTTAAAGGTCACATTGAGATCACTGTATCAGATCGTCGTTGTGTGGGTAGACTGTTGTGAGGCAGCTGTACAGGTCATCCGGGGAACAAAAGAACCCTGTGTTTAATTACAATCTATCGCAGACATCGATATTTTACCTTCTGCTTGGCCTCCAATATTCTTCTTTCCAGATCAGACGGGATCAGTTTTCCTCTGCAGAAGACCAGAGCAGATGTGATTAACATCTGGACATATGTGAGAATACTTGTCTGTTTTTAGTGATGACCATTAAATCCAGACTTACCTCTCATCAGCTTTGATACAGATCACACTCTCTGTACCGATTCCAAGAGCTGCAGCTCCTTTCTTGATGGAGAAATGACTCTGAAATACAGGAATATTACATTACTCCTTCTTGAGATTCACTCCATGCACAACCTTAAATCCAAAACAATAGTTTTCCAATTCCCAGCAAAGTCCTGAATTTTTTATTTTTGTACTTTAGTTACTAATATGAACAACTGACTACAATAATCACATTTACAGCTCATTATGGTAATTAAAGAATAATGAATACATTTAAAAAAGCATACATGTTCGGACGTGAAGGCTGCCAGCTTTGGCACTGATGACATGCCCTTCTCTTTGACCTCAGGAAACATCTTGTAGCGGGCCAGTAGCATGGCGTACATATTGGAAATGGCACCACCTAGAGGAAAATAGTGAATCAAGAATGCTCAGTCTTTCACGTCAATGCAAATCTGTGAACCAGAGTTTAACATTTAAAATAGCAAAAGTCTCTTTTAAATATCTATGAAGTTCAGCAGCACTGCAGAGATTTCAAATCAGAGTGTCCCTGGTTGTAATAATAAGTTCTTCTCTTCTGGTTATTTTACAGAAAACTCTGACGAACAATAATACACATCAATACATCAATAATACAGACAAAAAACACATCATTAATGATAAGTATAGCAAGTTTGTTCCATGTCAAACCTACCATTAAATCTGAAGAGCAAATCAATACAACACAGATCAACATCATAATTATTTTAACATCATCGTGCTTTATGCAGCATGATGTTTGAGAAGAGGAATTATTTACAGAATGTGCAATTTAAAAGCAGACAAGCTTGTGTAATGCCAGAACTATTTTCCAAACCATTTATAAGGTAAGGGAAACAATGTTCCTTCAAAGCTCTGGCACTGCTCAGTATTTTCTGCTATTAAAAGGGTTTTTTATTGACTAATCAGGCAACCCACCTGCACATCATGTACAACACTCCATTCAAAAAGGGCTGAATGTTTTAGTGGAAGATAAGAACACACTGCCTCACACAGGCTATATAATGCAAAACACCTCTACATTAGTAACTTAGGGCAGGGTTCTTAGGACCAATGTTGCTGTGCAGCACCCACTCAAGTTTTGTTCCCACGCCATGCACATGGAAAGCTATAGCAGCTATTTAGCCAAAAGAGGTAAGTTTCTGAGCACCTCATCTTTTAGTAATAGATAATAATATGATTATGATCAATAACTTATTTACTCACTCACTTTCTTAACCGCTTAAGGGGGGGGTGGGTTGCTGGAGCCTATCCCAGCTTTTCAATGGGTGCAAGGCACACAGTAACACCCTGGACGGGGCACCAGTCCATCACAGGGCAGACACACATACACACACACACACACACCCATTCACCTATAGGGCAATTCAGTGTCTCAAATTAACTTCACTGCATGTTTTTGGACTGTGGGAGGAAACCGGAGCTCCTGGAGGAAAGCCACGCAGACACGAGGAGAACATGCAAACTCCGCACAGATAGGACCCGGACCACCCCATCTAGAGATTGAACCCAGGACCTTCTTGCTGTAAGGTGACAGTGCTATTCACCACTGCCGCCCAGCTTATTTACTGACACCTTAAAATTAATAATGGAGAACCTGTATATGCCGCTCCTGCACTTTCAACTAAATGTTTTACAATTCAGTGTTTAATGAAAATTTCTACCAATGTTTGTCTATATTATACTATGTCCATAGAACAGCTTTATACACACACCTAGGAAAAGCATTCCCTGAGAGGTATTGAACAGTTAATCCTTCTAGTTGGATCTATTTTAATCCTGTTTAATTTTGTTTTAGCACTTTTAGCAGTAAGCACAGAAAGTTACCATACAAAGATCCAGGTGAAAATCCCAAAACAACATGTTTACTTAAACAAAGTAAAATAAAAGATGCAAATAGAAGAAACCTTGAAAGACACCAAGTTCATAAAGGAAACCCATCTTCCTCTGGTCACCACAAAAAAGTGCATTTAATTTAAAGTGTGTGATGAGTCTAAGCATAACACCATATGCTTGGATCCAAGTTCTAATCTCAGTGCTGCTATCTGCCGTCCAATCGTCTGCACAGACAATAGCCTGGCACCCTGTCACCCTGCCACCAGTGTTTCCCAGTGACCAAGATCAGGATAAAAATAATGAAAAGAAAAGGAGAAAAAAAAAATTATATATTTTTTTTATATATAATTATATATTTATATATATATATATATATAAATGTTGCATTATATTTTTAGCTCATTAAAAAGCTTTATGTAAAAATGCTTTTATGTCACATTTATAGAACTGGTTGGGTGCCACTTACCTGGAGAGAAAATGCCATCACCTCTCCCATCTTCCCAACCAATGATCTCTCTCATCTTCTTCAGGGTGACGTATTCCAACAGGACGAACACCGGAGCCACCTCATAAGTGAACCTGTTCATCACAAGATCACATGACCCAATTACATACACCCCAATCTAACAGAAAGGAATAGAAAAATATAATTACTGACATGATGAGCAACTGCCTCTATACTGTTCTTAGTAAGAATATAAAGGCTGGATTGCATTAATGTTGGATAAATATAACAGAACATAATGATACTGTCATAAAAAATGAATAAAATGAAATTTTTGTCTTTGCATTTCCCAGCTTACTGACAAGAGTCAGGTATGGTGCGGCACCCTAGGGGCACATTGGGTTAAGATCAAGGACCATGATGAGCCACCACTGCTACTAGTGCAGAATAGAAAATATGAACCTTAGGAATGAAAGAAAGGAAGAAAACAGACAAAAGAAATATTAAAAATAAATGATGGGCGCCAAGGTGGCGCAGTGGGATATTCCGCTTGCACACCAGCACCGAGTTTCTGAACTCCTTGGTTCGAAACTTGGTGTTGCCACCGGTCGGCTGGACACCATCTAGCGAGCATAATTGGCAGTGCCTGCAGCAGATACTAATTGGCCACTGTATCTGCAGGGTGGGGGCCGGACTATGTGTGGGTGGGTGGGTGGGTGGGTTGGGTGGGTCTTCATACGTCTCGGAAGAGGTGTGTACAGCGACATGCTCTCCTCGGATGCAATCTGGTATCTCTCAGCAGCGGAAGACAAAATTGAGTGTGCTAAGTCGGGAGGAAAATGGGGAGAAAATGCATTAAAAAAAAGAAATACTTGATGGCCTTATGGCCTTTTATCATTTATCTTTTTATGAAGGAACTGCTGGATCCTCCGTCCTACAAATACTACCACTTTGATTGCTGTTAATTAGAATTCATTTTAATTTAATTGTAATTCTCTCTCCTTATTGCAATCAGAGTGCAATAGAAAAGGGTTTGAAAGGGTAGAGAAGGGAGAATGGAGGATGTAAGACGTTAGAAAGAAGAGGAAGAAGGAGGGAGGATGGGCATTATCGATGTTGTCCTTACTTCACAGCAGGTCTTAATTTCCATTCAGTTTCAATTTAAGAGTAGATAGGTCTTTATCAGAGTAGGGAGGTGCACTCACATGTTGGTGTTGGCGGTGGACGTTAGCCAGTCTGCAGCCAGGCCGACCATGTCTAATCCAGTAGAAAGCTGATTGAAGTATCTGGGGTGAGCTTTAAATAGCCAAGAGGAAAGGAATAAATGGATCAGTAAATCCTGGTTGGTTTGACTGGTCATTTCTTTTTTTTTTTAATTTACAGCTCAGGATTTCTACAGAGTGCAGAAGGAAGTCATATCTGGATATTTTTAGAGGTTGTAGAATATGCTCATTGAGGGCCAAATGCACTTTAAAGCTATTTCAATCATTTAGCACTACCATAGATCATATAATCTCATCACATTCATGTCTAGCCTCATTAGCATATTTGCACTGATGGATGGTGGGGTTGAGCAGTGTGTCTAAGTGATATCAGCATTGCGATATATTAACATAATATAAACCCCAATTAAGCAAGCCAAGGACAACAGTGGCAAGAAAAAAAACTCCGTAAATATTACAAGAAAGAAACCTTGAGAGGAAACAAGAACCTCCATCCTCCTTGGACAGCCAGAAGAACAATGTGGATGAAAGGAAGGAGCCACATTGTTAAAATTACAGTGAGATGCTACACTATCCACAAAACTATACTCAACAAGCAAATTCTAGCTTTAAGTTCCTCTTGGGAGCTCTAACATTATAATAGAATAGAATAATAGAATAGAATGCCATTATTTGTCATTAAAACATATACAGATGTACAGTAGAACAAAATTCTTTCTTCACATACCCCAGCTTGATTGGAAGCTGGGGTCAGCCATTGTATGGCGCCCCTGGAGCAGAAAGGGTTAAGGACCTTGCTCAAGGGCCCAACAGTGGCTGCATGGCAGAGCTGGGATCCGAGCTCTCAACCTTTCAGTTGATAGCCCAAAGTTCTACCCACTAAGCCACCACCATCCCAAATAAGCTGAATGTTCAATTTAATATGATGTGTGACTAGCAGTTTTGATCGTAAACAGCCTGTATTCCTGGATGCCCAATGGGACTTTTTTATTTTTTTGGTGTCTTTTTTTGTTCTAGAATTGAAAGAAACAAAGTCAAGTACTACACAACAACACAGGCAATAGAGGATGCACATTAGACTTTGAATTTATGTACATCATCGTAGAGTTACTCATTATTACTGCTAAATAATAATAATATAAATAAAACAACCATGTGTCCACGTGTGCATGCCACAGCAAAACAGATGGCTGCCATTACTTTTTTAATAACAAAACATTAGCTTATAAACACTGAGGTTGTTATTGCGTTCATGTGAATTGAATACTGATTAAAGACCAACAGTTTTGGAAGTAATTCTGTTTCACTAGGTCAGTAGCTGTCCAGCCAGAGATGATGCTAGCTACAGACTAAAATATTGTTATGTGATGACCTTGACAAGTCAAGTCAATTTATTTGTATAGCGCTTTTTACAATGGACATTGTCTCAAAGCAACTTTACAGAATCCAGGACCGACAGACCAAAAACCCCTGTTGAGCAAGCAGAGGGCAACAGTGGCAAGAAAAAAAAACTCCCTTAAATTTACAGGAAGGAACTTTGAGAGAAACCAGACTCAGCAGGGACCCATCTTCCTTGGGTGGCCTGGAGGATAATTTGAGTAAATTGGATTTACACAAATAATATGTACACGAAAGTAAATTAAACTAAAAGTTAAAACTAGCAAAAAATAATTGGAGTTCTTCATTTTTTGTCCGTAGTGAGGCCAGGTTTCCGTCACATCTAGCAGGAGCAGCATTGTTGGCACAGCAGTCTCGACAACACACATTAACATTACTTGGTTGCTAGTCTTAAATTGCCTTTGCTGCCAAATACTGTAAGCCAACATAACCACTGTTATGTTAGTTTCTAGTTGGCTTTTGCTACCAAATAATGGTGACAAAAGCTGGTCAGTAAAAACAAAACCAGCATACGATCACACATCCCACAAATCCATCACTGTCCATCTTGAACCATCAAAAGTATTAGGAAGCACAAGCCAGCCATAGACCAGCAACCAGCTACTGGTCTGTGGTATTGCTTTATTTTTTAATGAGGATTTTATTACTATTATTATTATTTTCACTTATTATTATTTTCACAGCTCACTGTTTCATTCTGTTGCCATATTATTGCTTGTGAGCAGCTATAACGGCCTCGACAAGATTTTATAGTCTCTGGATAACGCCTGGCTCATAATCAACATTCCGATTCATAGCAAATGCCTTAAATTGGGTTAAGTTCAGGGCTCTGTGTCAATTACGTTCACAAAGTTGAAAACATATTTAATATAATTAATTTTATATACCAGTTAGCAATGGATGTGGCTAAAACGCCTGAACTGTCAGTTGGAGAGGTGTACCTTTAGTGACATCACTGTAAACATGTGAAAGGGTTCATTTATTAAATATGAGATTCACTGTCTTACATGCTAGAAATTAGTATTATAGTATAGTATTAGTAACTACATTTGTTTTAGATCTTTTTAAAGGAATTACTGAAATTAATGAAAATTACTCCTTGAAATTAATTTAAATGTTGACACATGACAGGTTGGGTTTCATGATATTTAAACCAGCTACCTTTTTAAACTGTCCATTTTTACTGTCTTGTTTTGGTGAACCTGTGTCCACTGTAGCCTTAGATTTTTGTTTCAACTGTGACTGGAATGGAACTTCAATAAGTCTTCAACCTGGCTCAAGGTTTAAAGTGTTCTGCAACCTGCAATGTTTCATGCTTACTATAGCTGTAAAGAGTGGTTATTTAAATTATTGTAGTCTGATCTAACTGTCCTGGTCATTCTCCTCTAACCTGTCTCGTAACCAATGTGCCTGGCACCACCAACCATGCCCCAATCACTTTGGTCACATTTTCCACATTGATGTGTTTGTTTTGTTTGTTTTATTAGGATTTTAACATTGTGTTTTACACTTTTGGTTACATTCATGACAGGAACAGTAGTTTCTCATTACACAAGATTCATCAGTTCACAAGGTTATATCGAACACAGTGTTGGACACTTTAGTGTCTCCAATTCACCTCACTTGCATGTCTTTGGACTGTGGGAGGAAACCGGAGCACCCACGTGTCTAAACATGTACAAATGAATCCATTGCATTAGGTAATGTATTATAAGTTCTTAAGAGTTGTAATAGAAAGTGAAGGCATATGTCTGACGCTTTTTCCAGGTATGCAGACTACTCGATCAATAAAGGAGCAAGAAAGAAATAGAAAAAAACACTATTTTTTTCTTTAAAAATACAAAATAATCCAGATGCAAGTACTAGCTAAACCTTGTCTACAATGTCACCACCATTCTACGGTTTCTCTAAAACTGCGCACTCGAAGGCCACCTGCCATTCTTAAAGTGACAGTCATCAAATTATCTTAAATAATAAATCAAATACAACATTCATAATGGTGAATTCTAACAAACATTCATAAACAACACCAATATTAAAATACTAACCTAATATATAATGAATTCAAAATGAAATCATCTAGTATAACATTTTGACACCCCGTTACAATGCCGCATTGCATAATTACAAGAGGCAGGTTCTAGTTCTCAAAACCTGTTCCAAACATCTGGAATCGAAAAGCGCTATTAATGACTTATGCAGCATGCTCGTCGACTCTTTATAACGAATTAAACGGTAATAATTTGAATGTGGCAGTACCTGTTTTAATGGCGTATTTGAGGGTGGCTCTGCAGCTGATCAAAATATCATCCAGAGTTTCAGGTTCATCCGACAGCTCCCAGTTATTCCTCTGCAGCAGTTCGTTTGGATAATGAAAATCAATTACTTTGGTAGATCTGTCAAAAGACTCCACGATGTAAGCAAGCAAAATATCCACCACTTCCTGCAGAAAATTCATGGTCTTCAAATCTCCATCTAACGCCGGTAAAAGATCTGCACAGAATATGAGCCCAACATGAGCAACATTTGATAATAAAATACGAGCAAAATATAAACTAAATATGTGAACAATAATTAAGCAAAATATTTGCAATAAATGAGTAAAACATGAGGCAGATATTTGAGTAAAAAATTAGCAAAATAGCAATAAATAAGAAAAAAAAATATTTTGCAATATACGAGTTCGAAATGTGAGCCAAATATTTGCAATATATTAGTAAAAATTAGCAGAATATTTGCAATTTAAAAGTGAAATATGAAAAAATGCGTCATTAAAATAGCCGCATAGAGCAGGTAACACACCACATTCATGTTTCACCTTGAAAAAATAAGGTCAAGCTTCGACGTTTCAGCCAAAAACATCGAAAAATTATTACAATCTTAATTTGAAAAAAAACAGACCTGAACCAGCCCTAATTTATCTTTAAAAATCCTTAAAAATAATTACAAATCTTTATGTCAAAATACTTATTTTTATTTTTCTCATTCATGCGCAATAACTATTTGCTTTAAATAAAAAATTTCGGATGCAGAATATGGATTGTAAATAAATAAAAATAAATTAAAAAATAAATGCATTAGCTATATTTAAAAGGCAGGCAAAACAGATTAAATAGCATTTAAAAAATATGTACAAAATAATATTCTAATTTGAATTAAATTGTACTCCATCAATTACACTTATATAATAAATCTATCTGTAAAAATGATGTGTCTACGTACATGTTGTGTTTGGTGTATATAAACTATAAATCAGATATGTGTACCTGAAGAGTAGAGCTCTGAGAAGCCCATGTTGGAGGCTTTGGGGCAGCTGCAGGGTTTGCTAGTGCAGTTGCAGCTTTCTGCAGCAGTCGGTTTACCGGGTGCATTCGCTCCTTTCTCCACATCTCCCACATTCAACAACGCTTCAGAATACAAGACAATAATACATTCATATAAAATGTCACATTTGTAACACCCCAGACCAGTTTTTTTGTTAGTAGTTTAGTTCGTATTATCTTGTTTTATATAATAAAACTCAATCTCGACACTGTGTTATAAAAGGAAATGTGTTCTATGTTTTTTGTGTATTTTCATAATGCTTTGGCAGCATGACGATGATACAAACGGGTTCACATTTTAAAACATAACATAATTGATATGAATACAAGCATATACAGGCTGATTATAGATTTATACAATTTATATAAAGATTTATACAAATAATATTTCCACGCCTAACAAACTGAACCCACCACATAATTTGGATCCGATGCCTCCGGTGAATTTCTGGGCCGCCGCTTGGCACCAAGCCCTGGCTTTACCACACACACACACACACACATACACACACACACACACACACACACACACACACACACACACACACACACACACACACACACACACACACACACAGACAGAGAGAGAGAGATAAATACAGATAAATACAATTTCCGTTTTTAATGCCTCAAACGCATTTTATAACCATATAAAATACAATAAATGTCATGTTGGTTTTAAGTAACCGATAATTATTATTACTATTATTATTAATAATAATAACGAAAGTAAGCGAGGATTAAATTGTTTTACGCATTAATAAAAAAGCAATAATTTTCTTCGAGATAAATAAAGTATCTATCTATCTATCTATCTATCTATCTATCTATCTATCTATCTATCTATCTATCTATCTATCTAATTAATTTTACACAGTGTGCATTGGTTGTTGGGCTTTATATAAATCTAAACTTTAGTATGTATTTTTTTAATTATTGTTAATAATTAACGTCGATATAAAAAGTCAAATCCAACTAAATAATAAACAGCGAAATGAGTCAGTAATGAATTAGTCCAATAGCCTGTGTTAAATATTAACATATGGGTAAAGACGCATAATATGTTTAATATAAGGATATAGTTGAGCAAAAACAAGCCTATATGAGTTTATATATATATACCCAACGTGGTCTTATTATTTCATTTTCGCATTATTATTATTATTATTATTATTATTATTGAGCATCAGTATGTATTACCTGTAACAGGACTTTGGCCGCCGCTTTCCCCGCCGTTTTCTGCGTTCAGAGACCAAAAGCCTTGCGAAGCCATGGCGCAAAATAAAACCAAAATCTCCGGTTTGCGGCTACCACACACCGAGATAAACTGAGAGCATCCAGCCCGGGTCCTCGGTGGATCCTTCACCCAGTGTACGCTTCTCTCTCTGTCACGAGCCGCATGAAGCCTGTTAAGGACGGCAACGTCCCCCGTGCTAAAATGTGGAGGGATTAAAACTGAACGTTTTATTCGTGATGGAGTAGTCGGACGATTTTGTAATCCGTAAGCGTGCGTGGGTTGCGGTATGTGCGCCCCGGCACAGGAAAAAAAGCGTCTGCGCGCACCGGTGCTAAACGCCAATGTCACGTCACCATGGAGATTCCAGCGCGAGACGTGAGCGCGCCCGCACCAGAGAGCGTGGGAGCAAAAATGGCTCGTGCGCTCTCCAACTTTGTATTAAAGATTTATTTATTTATTTATTTTAGGACGAAAAGCGTCTTTCTTCAGCGTAAACCAGTTAATCTGTGCACTGAGGGTGTATTGAGCGCAAATTTCGTATTGAGAGCGCAAAATCCAAAATCCAACCATGCACACATTTCTAATGTCTGTGCAGTTCATTTCTATTGTGTTTTTATTGTGTTTTTTTTTTAAATTTTTTTATTGTGTATCGAAACATACAGAGTTTATAATATGTCTCATAAACACGATATAAACTGAATTAAAATCTTAAAAGAAAAACACACTTAAATATACGATTATATATATATATATATATATATATATATATATATATATATATATATATATATATATATATATATGTGTGTGATACCCGGTTAAAATAAGGAAGGTTGTGTCAGGAAGGGCATTAGGAGTAAAAACTGTGTCAAATCAAGAATGTTGTCCAGAATGATCCACAGTGTCGATTCCTATACGGGAGCAGCCAAAATAGAAATAAAATTAAACATAAAATTAAATGAAATTGTTTACAAAATAATAAATAGATTAAAGCTAACATATAAGGATTTTAACATAATTTTTTACACATTCATGTAATTCATGATAGAAACGGTATTACTCATTACACAAGATTCATCAGTTCACAAGTTCAATGTCAAACACAGTCATGGACAATTTTGTATCTCCAATTCACCTCACTTGCATGTCTTTGGACTTTGGGAAGAAACCGGACCTCCCGGAGGATACCCAAGCAGACACAAGGAGAACATGCAAACTTCACACAGAAAGGACCTGGACCGGTCCACCTGGTAATCGAACCCAGAACCTTCTTGCTGTGAGGCGACAGTATACCCACTGAGCCACCGTGCCGCCCAGAGGTAACATATGAGCACATGTAGCCGTATAGTGTCTCTATGCTCAAAGCCAGGTTTATATGTACATAAAATATTTAATATTTAGAGCTCTGTTTATGCGACAAAACGGAACAACTTCAAAAATCATCGACACGATTTCTTTATGTTGCGTAGTTAATTTATTTTGCCGGATCATTAAAATAGTACAGTCAATATCCATTACTGACTGTTAGAATAAGGTTCCCAATGCACTCGCGTTCATTTCCCCTAATCACTCGCATCAGCTGCGTCACGAGTGTCCAAGCGCGAGGAGGGAGGAGTAACTGGGGTGCATTTTTCAACAGGAACCATCTCGACCTTGACAGCAAGGAGAATGGAGAATAAACACCAAAACGTGGCATCTACTTTGCCTGCTTCGTGCAATAACTGTTTATTTATCCGTTCTTTATCCTGTTTAGGATTGTGATGGTCATAATGCCACTGTGAAGGCAAACATACACTAGACACACAGTGCACAAATGTATCACAGAACTATACACACTTGTTTGTGGGATAAGTACAAACCCAAGAAGACATTGGAACATCAAAATCCTCAGTAACCAGAGGTGATCTCCTTTGGATCCTGGTCCTGCAGATCCATTATAAAGCAAAAATGTAACAATGAACATCTGTATGTTTGTTTTAGCAAAAACTGCTGAAAGCACAAAAATGACTTTCAAACATAATATCTATACTACTAGGGGGAAAACATGCCAAACTCCTCACGAACAGTGGCTGTTACCCATGCTTCTGTAATCCATTCACTATGCAGTAGTGAATGCAGTTATGCTGCTTTTTTTTTTTTTTTTTTAAATACAAATTGTTCATTTGTGACATCAAACAAGCATAGCCATATTTAACAGGCTTCTGAAAACCAATCAATTATAAGAAAATATTTATTTTCATTTAATCAATAATTTTACATTTTAAAAAGATAAAGGAGGAATATTTAACAAAGGATACAAAAAAATAGTTTTTTTTATGTCAAACCATCGGAAATACCCACAATCCTATCAGAAAAAAGTATGCTGGATGTGTTGTTTGGTTTTAATCTATTGTAATATCAATGTCATATCATCATTATTTATTGACATATAAAAGAAAACACTTGAACTAATAAGAGGAAAAACATAACTTACAGCATTTCATAATAGTAACAGCACTTAATAATAATAGAATGTAAAATAATAGAATGTCATATTCATTCATTTTCTCTAACGCCTTGTCTTGGTCAGGGTCGTGGTCTAGTGCTAATACGACACATTGGGCACAAGAAAGAAATACACGCATATGTTGTTGGGAGGAGAACAAACTATAGTACATAGAGTATAGCTGGTAGCTCTTGGGGTCTGGCACTCACAATGGCAATAATCATGAATGTTGTTTTTTTTTTCTAAAACGTTACAGTGAGCACCAATTAACAATGGGCGTCCTGTATTGTCCTTTATTTTATTTTTTATAAGATCAAAAAAAGACCCAACAATATGTAAGTAATAATTCTTAATTTACATTTTTAAATCTATTAAAACTTCCTATTTTGCACAATATTCTAATATTTGCACACTTTTATTCTAACACCAAGTACATCATAGTCAAGTCTATTTTTTGTGAAGTCAGTAGAGTTCAGTAATGTCTAGAGATGGAATCTTCCAGATAGGATCATCTGGAAATTAGGTTGAAACCTTTGTAGGATCCTTTGCTTAGTCCCTCGATGGAGAACAAAAATGTCCCAAGTAGAATCCTTTAGAAAGTCACATGATGCAGCAAAAATTTTCATAGGTTCTCTAGGTATATATAGTCCACCTCCAATCATTACACATCCAAAAAACACTTAAGAAACTTTTTTAGACTGTATATTGATCCAAATAGTGTATTGATCCAACCCATGTTTATTTATTGTAAGCAGTTTAAGCTGATTCCGAAAGTGTTTAAAAAAGAGGTTTGAATGAAACACATACACTATGGCTGAATATCCAGTGTATCAGTACTTTAAAAATATGCTAAAATGCATAGAACAGTCTAATCATCTTCAATAAGTCTTCCTCTTTGGGAGGTTTTTCTCAGCAGCTTCCTGAAGTCATAAGGACTTTCCCCATCTTCCCCCATTTCTTCTGAGGGTGTCCTGGACAAAGAGTTGCTGAGGACAGAACAGAAAAAGCTCCACTTAGCATATGTACATAAAATAAAGATGTTGCTGTTTACACAACTTTGTCATGTTATTCCTTACTTGGCCTTCCCCTTATGTAGTCTGAGGCAGTGATGAATGGTGTGCAGTGTATGTATGTGTATATGCCTTAGTAGGTGTCATTGTTGTCATTGTGAGTTTTAGCTTACTCATAAGCATATAGGGATATGTACACTAAATTGCCAAAAGTATAAGGACACCTGACCTTAAGCTTGTGAGACATCTGATTCTTAAACCCACAAACCCAGCTAGAACAGCTTTTTCTCTTCTGGGAAAGCTTTTCACACAACTGTGGTGTCTGCAAATTTGTGCCAATGTAGTCAGATATTGTAAAGTCAGATCTTTCATTGTGTACAGGGGCACAGTTATAATGAAACAGGAAAGGGCCTTTCCTAAACTTGCCACAAAGATGAAAGCATATATTTTATTTTAGATAGTTGACTTTGTGCACCTCTTATCAACAGATGTGACTCAAAAAAAAAAAAAAAAGCTAAAGGGGAGAGTGCACAAGAGAGGACCTGAAACCCTGGATGATCTAAAGAGATTCTGTAAAGAGGAATGGTCTCCAATTACCAGCACTGTATTCTCACCAACATCAAGGCAGCAGTATTAGCCAGCTTTTGCCTCCTTTTGTAAACCATCATAACTTATTTTTGATTTTGTCAGTAGACCAATTTGAAGCAGTATAACATACAATAGATGTTGATTAGATGGCTAAAAGTACTGTATGCAGATAACTAATCATCTGTAAGGTGGCTGGATGCACCTCGCCAGAGAGAGAAAAAGGTACAGTGTATCACAAAAGTGAGTACACCCCTCACATTTCTGCAAATATTTCATTATATCTTTTCATGGGACAACACTATAGACATGAAACTTGGATATAACTTAGAGTAGTCAGTGTACAACTTGTATAGCAGTGTAGATTTACTGTCTTCTGAAAATAACTCAACACACAGCCATTAATGTCTAAATGGCTGGCAACATAAGTGAGTACACCCCACAGTGAACATGTCCAAATTGTGCCCAAAGTGTCAATATTTTGTGTGACCACCATTATTATCCAGCACTGCCTTAACCCTCCTGGGCATGGAATTCACCAGAGCTGCACAGGTTGCTACTGGAATCCTCTTCCACTCCTCCATGATGACATCACGGAGCTGGTGGATGTTAGACACCTTGAACTCCTCCACCTTCCACTTGAGGATGCGCCACAGGTGCTCAATTGGGTTTAGTCCATCACCTTTACCTTCAGCTTCCTCAGCAAGGCAGTTTTCGAAGGGAGGGGATCATGCTCTGTTTCAGAATGTCACAGTACATGTTGGAATTCATGTTTCCCTCAATGAACTGCAGCTCCCCAGTGCCAGCAACACTCATGCAGCCCAAGACCATGATGCTACCACCACCATGCTTGACTGTAGGCAAGATACAGTTGTCTTGGTACTTCTCACCAGGGCGCCGCCACACATGCTGGACACCATCTGAGCCAAACAAGTTTATCTTGGTCTCGTCAGACCACAGGGCATTCCAGTAATCCATGTTCTTGGACTGCTTGTCTTCAGCAAACTGTTTGCTGGCTTTCTTGTGCGTCAGCTTCCTTCTGGGATGACGACCATGCAGACCGAGTTGATGCAGTGTGCGGCGTATGGTCTGAGCACTGACAGGCTGACCTCCCACGTCTTCAACCTCTGCAGCAATGCTGGCAGCACTCATGTGTCTATTTTTTAAAGCCAACCTCTGGATATGACGCCGAACACGTGGACTCAACTTCTTTGGTCGACCCTGGCGAAGCCTGTTCCGAGTGGAACCTGTCCTGGAAAACCGCTGTATGACCTTGGCCACCATGCTGTAGCTCAGTTTCAGGGTGTTAGCAATCTTCTTATAGCCCAGGCCATCTTTGTGGAGAGCAACAATTCTATTTCTCACATCCTCAGAGAGTTCTTTGCCATGAGGTGCCATGTTGAATATCCAGTGGCCAGTATCAGAGAATTGTACCCAAAACACCAAATTTAACAGCCCTGCTCCCCATTTACACCTGGGACCTTGACACATGACACCAGGGAGGGACAACGACACATTTGGGCACAATTTGGACATGTTCACTGTGGGGTGTACTCACTTATGTTGCCAGCTATTTAGACATTAATGGCTGTGTGTTGAGTTATTTTCAGAAGACAGTAAATCTACACTGCTATACAAGTTGTACACTGACTACTCTAAGTTATATCCAAGTTTCATGTCTATAGTGTTGTCCCATGAAAAGATATAATGAAATATTTGCAGAAATGTGAGGGGTGTACTCACTTTTGTGATACACTGTATGATCACCACACACCAGCAGGAGAGGAATAGAGAACATTTGCAGATATTTATTCAAGGTAGAATAATACTGTGGCTAAAAAGCTACAATAAAAAGAGGGATAAACTCAGATAACAGTTGGCCAAATTATTAGAAACAAAGTAACAAACAAAAGACACAAACATATCCGCAACATGCAGTGGAAAGTGCAGAAATGAGAACTGAATGTTGTGATATGACAGGCCATTTGCAACAAGACCAGCTTTTTGTTTCAGCAATGTGCGAGCAAAACCTCATTACACCAACTCACGTTCCCCTGCGCATGTTGGTGGTTTTACGTGCAAATCCAGATCAGGAAACAGTGATGTCAAGCCGCCTCTGGGGCAATTCACCCTCCCAGGGCAGATCCTCTGTGAGGTCCCACACAAGTTCCCAGAAATAAACAGAACTCTGACAGTCTGCATCAGTAAAAATTGGAGCAGATCAAGCGATTCGGCATTACTTCTTCAGAGAAATTCAGGTGTGTCAAACAAGAAACTGGTGAAGAAGACATATAGGTAACCTTTCATCTGAAGCAAATTAATGCTAATGAGATGTAGGTGACAATCAAAGAGATAAACAGATCAAGCGCAAATGAGCTCTCTAACCCTGTCTGTTGGCCAAACTAGGCAGCACAGAGGAACGCAAAGGCACAGGTGATTGTTGGAAATCCCATTTTATATGAATCTTGCTATCCACAAACTACTTAGTCAGTGGAAATTTGCATTTGTGATGTTGGACAAAAAGATCAGGCTTGCAATCAACAGCAGGGAGCAGTGGTAGCTTAGTGGTTAAGGTACTGGACAAGTAATCAGAAGGTTGCTGGTTCAAGCCCCACCACTGCCAAGATGCCACTGTTGGGCCCCTGAGTAAGGCCCTTAACCTTCAATTGCTCAAATTGTATTCAGTCATAATTATATGTCACTTTGGATAAAAGCGTCCACTAAATGCCACAAATGTAACGTAAATGTAATCAACATTTAAAATCATCCCAAAGGCATTTAAAGGTATTGAGGACAGGGCACTGCTCATAGAACACCAAACCATGTCTTTGTGTATCTCGCGCTGGCACAGGGTCATGCTGAAACAGCTAAGGGTCTTCCCCAAACTGTTGCCAAAATATTAAAAACATATAATGCATTTTCTACATTGATTTTACATGACTGTTGAACAGGTACAGGGTGTGCCAATTCACATATTAGGGGGTTTCATAATGGTACAGTAAGCCATGTTATTTAGTATAATGATTACTTTGGTTTTATAAGAGCTATCAGATATAAGTTGATTTTATAGGACACTATTAAACAATCCCACTTTTCTCATTATGTTTCTGTGTTTTTCAACATTAATGCACATTTAATAACTTATTTCATAACATTAGATTGTGTTAAATTCATTGATTCTATACACCTATTAGCAGTGGGTTGTCTACATACATGCTTTTGCCCATATAGTGTATGTCCATCTTAATATCAGAATGCCTCAAATAGTTCTTACAGAACTTAAAATACTGGATACTGACTGTTTCTAAAGCTAACTGTGTTAGCTTTTAGCAGTGAGACCTATCTCTGTCTTGAAAGAGGATAAAGAAACTGATTTAGTGGCTCCTCACCTCCACCTCGATGGCTTCAAATCACGCTTTCCATTCACTGAGTTTCATGTAGTCTCAAGACATTACCGAGAGATTTATGGATGAAAAAAGGTGATCTGTGTTGCTTTAAAGCACCAATGCTCATTAGATCTTGGTGAGATCAAACTGTCTTCTATTACATTAAATATAACTTTATATCACTCTATCACTTTACTGCTGTAGATTTTAGTGCATGAGCTTTTCCATTAAATTCCTAATATTACGTTTAGGCTCTCTTAGGTGTTCCCTTATGATACAGTATAATTTTTGGTGTAACATTTAGAATCAATATGAATGCACATATAAAATATTTGGACACCCTTCCAATTATTGAATTATTGTGTTTCAGCCACATAATTTGCTAAGAACTGTAATAATAATAATAAAGTAAATTATATGCTTCCAACATTGAGTAACAGTATTTGGATGGGCATTTCCTTTTCCAGCATGACTGTACCCTTGTGCACAAAGGTCTATAAAGGCATGAAGAAAAGTTGGTTTAAGGAAACTCCAGTGGTCTCCACAGAGCAACATCAGTTGAGGTTTTCTTGACCAACATGAGTCATACAAATGCTGTTTTGACTAGCATCTCCCAATGGCTAGGCTGTCTCAGAAACCCCCTACCCCCCATTCCGCTGCACATTAGTCAATGCTCAACCAGCTGATAGCACAGCTGAAATTCGAAACCCGGATCTGCGGTTCTCAGCGAATGTTATATATTTTATATACTTTATAAAATTTATATAATTACTGTCAACAATTAAAGTTCTGTACACTACAAACCCTTTTATTTCTTCATCTATGTTGAATCTGTGTCAAAATCAAAACATTTGTGTCAATATTTTATTCCACACATTCAATTTGTGTCTTTCTTTAATACTATTTTACTAACCATTCTTTCCTGAAATGGCCAGTCTACCTAAATTCCCCCAAGAGTGACAACATCTCTTTAAAGTCACAAAAAGAACAACTAAAAAACTCCAGGCCTTGCTTGTCTCAGAAGTCAGCATTAAAGATTCTGCACGGCAGAAGCCACCACCAACCTGAGAACATAAAGGCTTATATCACAGTAAAGACCCTAAAGCTTTTAGAATAATGTTCTGTGGACTAAAGAGTCAATAACTAACAAACTAAAAAATAAGTAACTCTTTAGATGCTTTACTGCTTTAGGGCTTAAGGAGCTTGCCAGAAATGATAAAACCATAAATTATGTTCTGCTCTTTACTAGAAAAATCTAAAGATGAATTTCTAGACATAAACCTGTGATCTTAAGCTCAAACTATATATTGTTTTATGCATTTTTCTCTCCTTTTTTTTCCCTTGTAGCGCCTTTAAACCCAATTCCCCAATTGCATCATGCTTCCTCTCCACCAATGCCGATCCCCCCTCTGATTGAGGAGAACGAAGCTAACCCACACCCCCTCCAACACGTGTGCAGCATGCCATATGCATCTTGTCATCTACACTTTGACAAGTGCAATGCGGGTCAGCACTGTGTACGGAGAGACATACCCTGACAGCATTCTTTTTTCCATCTCTGTGCAGGAGCCATCAATCAGCCAGCAGAGGACGTAATTGCATTAGTTATGAGAGAGAGACCCTATCTGGCTTTTTAATATCCCACCCCTATCTGAACAACAGGCCAATCGTTGTTCATGCGGCCGCTCAGCAGACTCGATACGATGTATTCGAGATCTTAGCTCTGGATCCAGCGTGTGGTTTTTACCACTGCGCCACCTGAGCAGCGGCGGTTCCTTTTCACATGGATTAAATAGACATTGTACAACCTTTTCCATGAAAAAAGTATCAGTTTTGTTTCTTTTTCTTTTCTTTCTTTTGTAATACATTTAAATAACTAAAACCATGTGTGACAAATATAGGAAATCAAAATGAGGCGAATACATATTTATTATGTTTTGGTACTTAATGTTCTAAGATTGCAGTATTTGATTAGTATGTGATCAGTGAGAAACTGTTTTATCACTCAGACTTAGATGACTGCTTGTGCTGGTCTGGATTCAAATAGGAGTCTTTGTATCTGCATGGAACTGGAACAAATGTGCACTAAGAAGGCCAGAGGCACCAGGGGATATCTGATTCAAGACTCATAGATCTTATTAATCACTACCCTGGCACTTTTACCACTTGGTTATGTTCATTTTATGTTAATGTTTATAAAAAAAAAAAAACAATCGTAGATACTAGTAGTATGTGTCACTTACCTTTGCATTGTTGATTTAATCTTTTCATCTTGGATAGAGCGCTGTAAATAAAAATAAAAAAATAAATAAAGAGAGAGAGAGAGAGAAACGAGTGTAAGTTCCAGTGTTCTTCTAGCTTTGGTTTGCTTTGCATTATAGATTTAAAGTGTGCACTCACATGGATAATGTTGTAGCAAGCCATGTCCTCTGGATTGTTGAGCACCTTTGGTAGGCTTCGGCGAGATGTCCTCAACTGACCAAAATCAGCTGCTGGACACAGAACACAAGCATAAGGACAATTCAAACACTGCAAAGAAATTTGGTTTGGTCCCTGTGGTCAAAGGTCAACTGATGACCATGTGTCTTCTAAAATTTTAGAAACTTAGTCTAAAAGCGTTAACACTTAATGAGATTAATAAAATTTTGTTTATTTTTTCCATAAATCTGTTGTCAAGAGTCACTAAGAGGTGCTTGAAATAAGATATTTTACCACTTTGGCTACAACTTAAACCAAGTACAATTGAACTGAACAGTATGCCAACTTTGTGCACCAGTATTTATGTCATTTCCACTCTGACCTTGATTTTAAACTTAATATTTGACCAAAATTCAATACTTTGGAGTGGTGTTTAAACACCTTTGGCTAGATAGTGTACAACCCCAAATCATAAAAAATTGGGACAGTATGGAAAATGAAAATAAAATAAAAATGCAGTGTTCCTTACATTTACTTTATTTACATTTACATATAAATTTACTTGACTTTTATTTTAGTTTTGTCCGCTTAAATTCATTTCATTTATTAATATACCTCCATTCCTGCATTTCAGGCCTGTCTGCAACACATTCTAAAAAAAGTTGGGACGGGGGCAATTTAGGGCTAGTAATAAAGTGAAAAAACTAAATAATTATGCGATTTTAAACAGGTGATGTCAACAGGTGATTGTAATCATGGTTTGGTACAAAAGCAGCATCCAGGAAAGGCTGAGTCTTTGATGAGCAAAGATGATCAGAGGATCTCCAGTTTATCAACAAATGTGTGAGAAAATTACTGAAACCTCAATAAGAAATGTACCTCAAAGAAAGACTGGAAGGGATTTGCATATTTCCCCCTCTACAGTGCATAATATTATTAAACCATTCAAGGAATTCGGAGGAATTTCAGTGCCTAAAGGCCAAGGGCGCAAGCTTAAGCTGAATGCCCATGATCTTTGATCCCTCAGACGGCACTGCATCAAGAACCACCACTCAACAATAGCTGATATAACCACATGGGCAAGGGATTACTTTGGCAAACCTTTGTCAAGCACTACAAGAGTTACAAAAGCACTACAGAGTTACATGCACAAATGCCACTTAAAACTTTACTGTGCAAAAGAAGCCTTATGTTAACCATGTCCATAAGCGGCGTCAACTTCTCTGGGCTCGGAGGCATCTAGGATGGACCATCACACAGTGGAAAGGTGTATTGTGGTCAGATGAATCAGCATTCCAGGTCTTTTTTGGAAAAAATGGACGCCGTGTGCTCCAGACCAAAGACGAAAAGGACCATCCAGACTGTTATCAGCTACAAGTCCAAAAGTCAGGGTCTGTCATGGTATAGGGCTGTGTCAGTGCCCCTGGCAATGGTCATTTACACTCCTGTGATGGCAGCATTAATGCAGAAAAGTACATTGAAATCTTACAGCAGCCTATGCTGCCTTCAAGGTGTCATCTTTTCCAGGGACGTCCATGCATTTTTCAACAAGACAATGCAAAACCACATGCTGCACACATTACAAAGGCATAGCTGTGGAAGAAGAGGGTACTGGTACTGGACTGGCCTGCCTGCAGTACTGACCTGTCCCCAATAGAGAATGTGTGGAGAATTCTGAAACGAAAAATGTGACAACGACGACCCCGTACTGTTGCACATCTTAAGATGTGTTTGCAGGAAGAATGGAACAAAATAAAAGCTGAAACACTAAACCGCTTGATATCCTCTGTGCCAAAACGTCTTTTAAGTGTGGTGAAAAGGAATGGCAACATTACAAAGTGGTAAATGCTTTACTGTCCCAACTGAGGTGCAGGAATGAATGTTCATTAATAAATGAAATGAAGTTAACCAGACAAAACATGAAATATCTCAGGTTCATCCTGTCTGCAATCTAAGTAGTCAAAGTAAATGTAAGAAAAGTGTTTTTTTTTTATTATTATTTGCATAATCCATGCTGTCCCAACTTTTTCTGATTTGGGGTTGTACTTTCAGTTTATATAACTTAATCGAATATTTAAACATTATGTATTTTAATTAAAAGACAGGAGAGGGTGTCAGATATAAAGATGCTGACCAGAAAGGACAAGATTAGGAGGAAGTTAATTATAGGTACAAAACAGGTAGGATGTTTTGGAGACAAAGTTAAGAAGCAGTGGCGATTTCTCCAAGACTGCAAGGGAAGCTCAGCTTCCCCTAAAATGTCCAAAATTAAATGGTCAAATATGTACAGTTGTGTTAACATTTCATTGACTACAAATGCGTTAGAACACGTTCATCTCGAAGACGAGTTCGTTCAGAATCAGCTAATTATCACAAATCGACTCGATTTTCTTAACTTAACTCATACATTCCCGTAGCGTCAATGCATTTGCCCGCAGAAGCTGAGCGTCTATTCACCTCTATGTGACTGCGTTAAGGTTTTTTTTTTATGCTCCGAAACTCGCCGGTCATTGAATAAATGCCTCGATTTTGTCCCGCCCCCGGATGCTGAGCGTCTCTGGGGGTGAATGGGGCTGTGGGCGGGTCTGGACGCTGAGCTTCTGCAAGATGATTGGAGGATTAGTGGAAAGGCGGAATCCCGTTTTGATTGACAGCTAGTTTGAGCGCTAGACCGTCACGTCTCAAACTCAAAAGAAGCTTTATTGGCATGACAAATAGGGACATTCGTATTGCCAAAGCAGTACACTTCATTAGTCACTTAATCACTAGGAGGTTCAGTCCTATCGCAGATTTTGCGAGTGAAGTCGAAAGACAAACTGCTACAACCCATTTCAGGCCATTTTCTTGTAAAAGGAACAGAGGGCAGAATTTATGTGTAAATAAATTGACAAATTTGATGATGTAAGCCGACAATGAGCTTCCCCTCTTTGAAAGACCAGCAGCCGCCACTGTTAAGAAGGTAAGATTGAGATGGTTTGGGCATGTGCAGACGAGAGATGAGGGTTCTATGTGGAGAAGAGTGCTGAGGAGAAGAAGAAGGTCAAAGAGGAGGTTTATGAATGTTGTGAGGAAAGACAGATGGGGATGAATGATCTGCTGTGGCAAGCCCTAATGGAAACAGCCAAACACTCACTCACATTCTTAACCGCTTATCAAATTAGGGTCGCGGGAAGGTGCTGGAGCCTATCCCAGCTTTTCAATGGGCGCAAGGCACACAGTAACATCCTGGACAGAGCGCCAGTCCATCGCAGGGCAGACACACATACACACACACACCCATTCACCTATAGGGCAATTCAGTGTCTACAATTAACCTTACTGCATGTTTTTACACTGAGGGAGGAAACCTGAGCTCCCGTAGGAAACCCACGCAGACACGGGGAGAACATGCAAACTCCGCACAGAAAGGACCTGAACCGCCCTGCCTGTGGATCGAACCCAGGACCTTATTGCTGTGAGGCAACAGTGCTACCCACTGAGCCACCGTGCCACCCAACAGCCAAACAAGAAGAAAATAATGTTTTTGGATGTTGTACTTATATATTAACAAAGAAATTTATATAATGCTTTTTAATACAGATATGCCGACCACTGCATTCCTATGACACCTACAAAAAGAATTACAAAGCTCTTTTTTCTCTCTTTAAATTGTTGCTTGGATGTGACTAGACCATGCAAGCACCTGGCTTTACTGTTGATTGTACGATACAATTTCATTTTGTAGATACGCAGCCCCACATCGTAATGCTCCAAAGCTTCGCACTTTTTAGAGTGTTTTTAATGGAAATTTGACCGATTCAGTCAAAAATACATTTATAAGGTATGACGAACAGCAACAGGCCACTGGAGTTCCTCAAAAACAAACTCATCCCTTTGTGCGCAATAGCACAGTCATCCTGAAACAAATACGATCTTACGAAACTGTCATTACTAAGCTGCACAGAATGTAATTTATTTTGTATAATTGATTTTACACACTAGCAATAAACACCTGATTTGTGTTGTTTTGTCCTTAAGACTCATATAGTTACACCTATCTATCTTTGTTTCATTAAGCCCTCTAAACTTCTGGATCACTGAGATTATTAATAGGTATGAATATTTGACATGTTATTATAGTATTATAGTATCTGCATGTTTCTGGGCAAAGTCAATGAATCAATGCCCACCAGGGAAGATGAAGTTTGTTATATTTATTGAACATGCCACTACAAAGGTCATCAGTAATTTTTCATCTCTCAGAGGAATGAAACCAATTGAACGTGCTTATAATAATGTTTGTCGTAATTGTTCTCTCATTTTCTCATGAAACATCATTAGCATTTAATGACCTTTGAAGAAAGGAAAATATGACTGACATTTAAATGCTCATATGGTTTCTTTTATTATTAGGTTAGACAATTTTTGCAAGACATGTCATCACTGATAAATTAGCTAACAATTGTCACCTGAAGAAAATTCAATTTAGGTCAGTGACAAACGTGATGGACCTTCAAATTGCTAAGAACAGTTTTAATAAGAATAGGGCAAAATTATTCAATCACACTTTGAAAAATTATTAATCCTTATCCAATTAGACTACTGGCCACAATAGCTGCCAAACATTACTATTTCAAGCGCCTAACAAAGGGGGGTGTTTTAGTTTCTAAAATGTTATGTTTTTTTCTATTTATTTATGCATTCTCTCCAATTTTTCTCCCGATTTAGTGTAGTCAATTTGTCTTCTGCTGCTGGGGATCCACGATTGCAATCGAGGATATATTGCTGCTCACGCCTTCTCCGACCCGTGCGCAGTCCTAGTGGAACCCATCTTTTCGACCATGAATTCTGCACAGGCGCCTCTATCTGCTAATCCTTGCACAGCATTTGAAGACCCCACCCACATAGTCCAGTTATGCCTAGTTAACACTACACGATTTTTGCCCAGATTTTCGCTCGCCGACTGGTCGCCACTAGATTTGCCAGCTCGGCGAGTGCTGAGGAGAGATACAGTATCTAGCAAGTTGAATATCTGGATCAGTAGGTTGCGACTGGCAATGAGTGTGGTGAGGGGGATAATATAGTTTCTATCAGAATACATCGGCACACACAAGCTTCACAAACCACAATACCAACGCTGCATTACAAAAAATATTCATTAACCTCCAACTCGCTACAGAACAGAACAATCCCTGCTGGTCGTGCTGCCAAATCCACTCTGATTCATTTATTTTTCCTCTTTGAATTTTATGCTGCACATCAGCGCACAAACAACTTTGATCGCTCGCTATACTTGCTGACGTGAATTTTTGGACGTGGTATCATTAAACCCCTCACCACTTCTCGCGTGTGTTTTCGTGACAAAACGTAGTTTGGGAGACCAGAGAAGCTTGCCTGCGATTCCAGTTGGTAAAAGATCATGTAGTGTGAAACCCCCTATCGCCGATCAGTCGTGTGTGTTGTGCTGGTATGAGTGGATCAGATACAGCAGCGCTGCTGGAGTTTTTAAATACCGTGTCCACTCACTGTCCACTCTATTAGACACTCCTACCTAGTTGGTCCACCTTGTAGATGTAAAGTCAGAGACGATCGCTCATCTATTGCTGCTGCTTAAGTTGGTCATCTTGTAGACCTTCATCAGTGGTCACAGGACGCTGCCTACGGGGCGCTGTTGGCTGGATATATTTTTGGTTGGTGGACTATTCTCATTGCAGCAGTGACAGTGATGTGTTTAAAAACTCCATCAGCGCTGCTGTGTCTTATCCACTCATACCAGCACAACACACATTAACACACCACCACCATGTCAGTGTCACTGCAGTGCTGAGAATGAGCCACCACCCAAATAATAACTACTCTGTAGTGGTCCTGGGAAAGTCCTGACTATTAAAGAACAGCATTAAAGGCTAACAAAGCATGCAGAGAAACAGATAGACTACAGTCAGTAATTGTAGAACTACAAAGTGCTTCTATATGGTAAGTGAAGCCGATAAAACGGGCAATGTGTGTAGGAACAAGGAGGTGGTTTTAATGTTATGGCTGATCGGTGTACAAGACAAGGAGTATAATTGTTATAATTATTATAATAACATAATTATAATAACATTATTCTTGTTATTATTATTATTATTATTATCATAATTGCACTTGTCAATTACGCTAGCCCATAACTGCTGGGATCCAGGGTAAGTATCTTCAGCAATGTTATCGGCCAGTCGAGCATCTACATACAGGCATGACAGACTAAGTTTAAGGGGGGATTTCCGAGGCCCTGTGATGGATCCAATGCACCCTGTTTAACGTGTCCTGTCCAAGGCAGCAAAGCATTAAGCGTCCAGTGATTTTGCGACCCCCCTTAAAAATAAAATAAATGGGAACTCTATGTTCTTGTATGTTGTAAGCATGTTGGGTCTTTATCTCATATTCTGCGTGTGTGTGACAGGAAAAAAAGCATGACCTTTTGCTTTAAAAGCACTTGAACTGTGCTATCTATTGCATGCCAATCACTACAAGCGGTCAAAACAACAATCATCATTCTGACAGTGGTGTTTCAGCAGCTGTGAGTGTGCAATATCAGATTCTGCACCTCCACAATAAAGAACATTTACTGATCTTTTACTGTTTCTTTTCTCTCCAGCTGTCCTTTCTCCTCTCCCATCCTCACAAACCAATTACACATATCAGCTGATAAAATCAAATGAACAATAGATCCGCTCCGCAGGGGGAATTTTCGGATGACACGGCTCACCGCACTGTTTTGGCACTTGAAGTCTCCCACGTTTGATATAATCAGGCGGCAGTAAAGAAAAAAGAAACTTCATTTGGTGATAACACCTACAGAGACAATAATCTTTAACTGAGCAAAATAAAGACTTAGCACATGCTGCTGGTTGGGCTTTAAATACCAGCATATGCATGGTGCAAGGGTATGACAGTAAAAAGGCAAGAATGAGGTATGGTGAGAAAGTGATAAAGGAGAGTGTTTGCATGCCCACACTCTTCCACATCACCCTTAACAAATCTCTATTACACTCAGGGTGAGAGCTAAATGTCCAAATTGAAGTCCAATAGAGCTAAATGATTGAAGTTTACATTACCATATTTCTTCCAAGAAGTGCTATTTTGGACTGTAATGTTCATTGTTGTTATTAACAGAAGTATCTAAAACATGGTAGCCATAGTCAAGCAGACTTTAAATCACCATAGCTTTAACAAAGCATCCCCTGTTTAAAATTTTTATTGGCACTTGATGTTTGTGACTGTCCCTCAAGTTTTTGTAAATTACACATTTATCAGTTGACCAATAAAGCAAATAAAATAAAGCCAATGATGAAGTATTTTAGAGTAGCAGGATATTTTGTTAATACTGCCATGTCACAGTTATTCAACTCTAACATAATACTCACGCACTCACTTTCTTAACCATTTATCCAATTAGGGTCGCGTAGGGGTGCTGGAGCCTATCCCAGCTTTTCAATGGGCGCAAGGCACACAGTAACACCCCGGATGGGGCGCCGGTCCATCGCAGGGCAGACACATATACACACACATACACACCCATTCACCTATAGGGCACTTCAGTGTCTCCAATTAACCTGACTGCATGTTTTTGGACTGTGGGAGGAAACCCACACAAACACAGGGAGAACATGCAAACTCCGCACAGAAAGGACCACCCCGCCTGGAGATCGAACCCAGGACCTTCTTGCTGTGAGGCGACAGTTCTACCCACCGAGCCACCATGCCGGCCTTAACATAATACTGCCAATCTTAAAACCTACTGCTAGTCTGTATGACCCAAAGTTAGGTTACAACGTGATTAAATCATTAGGAACTCAATAACAAGCCTTCAGCTGTGATGTGTAATATAAACACCACCCAGATATCCAAGTGTTCAAGGTGTGTTGCAACCATGGTGAAAACTAAGAAGCTGAGAGAGGAAGTAATTTCATTGCACTCAAATTCCAAGGAGTATAAGAAGATTTCCAAGACCTTATACACTCCTAGAGACATAATTAGAAGTATTGTCTAGACGTTTGTAAGCTTCATGTGGAGCTTTACCTGAATTCTGCTGATCAGTCAGGGAAAAGTTGGTTATGGGAGTTCCTTTTGAAAACATGCCATTTTTCTCAGGATCGATCTGATGAGCCATTATGATTTGGTTCAGCTTCTCCTGCACTGTGGATTTCTGGACAGAAGGACAAAAATGTTGCAGTTACCAAGAAAGTATACAGTCTATCATATCTACTGATGCCATTTAGTCTTGTCAATGTCCAGGGTGTAAAAATTAAAGGCAACAAATGGTCAACTGCTCCTGCATGGTAAAATAGTTTGATGCAATTTGCTCCAAAGTAATTTGCTCTCTATAATCACTGCATTAATAGCAGCGGTCAACATTAGTATTGACCCTGCATACAACTAGGTACTTAGTTTTCATGTCCTAAATTTAAAGGGGACTAGGAACTAGACATATGCAGGTTCTGGACATTATGCCTTCACCCTCTGATCTACTGCACCCGATACACAAAGCCAGTAAACAAAATTATTTTTTGTCACTGTCATGTGGTGTTCAGGTTCATCCTGTTCTTTAACCCTTTTAATACGCTCTGTGCTAATTGTACTAAGCTGTTTGCACTAGTTTTAGGAGCAATTCAGTCACATGCAAATTTGTGTTTTATGCATAGTTTACACTAAAATCATGGTACAAGATCAAACCCTAACCATAACCCTAAACCACTAAATCATGGTACAGGAGCAAGAATGGAAGATGCCTTACTATGTATTACAACCAATTCCTTCCACTTGTGTAACAGTCTCAGTCTCCCCCTGTGGCACATGGACTCTATGACTGTGTTTAAAACAGCCTACAACAAACCACTCTCCTACTGATAGGTTCTCAAATAAATATGCAGTATACAGTATGTGACCAAATATTTTTTTCCATTACGCAAAGGATACCTGGTTGCCAGGTCCATGTTTGATTTCACAGATTTGAGATTCTTTTTAACCTGAGAAACAGGTTAATTTATTCACTCTCTGATTAAAATGTTAACATTTTACATGAAATTAAATGTATTAATTAATAAAATGACCTTACGATGTTGTCTTCTCATACACTTTATGGTCGCAAGTATGTGGGCATTAGACAATAAGCTTTTTAGACATACTATTCAAAACCATGGGCGTTAAAAGGAGTTCCTTTAATAGGAGCCTTCCTTTTAAAGCCTTAACAGCATTCACCCTTTTGGAAAGGCTTTCCCCCCAAATATGGACATTTGTGCAAAATCAACTGCCTTCTAGACAGAGAGGTCTGGCTCCAAATCAACATTTAAATTTGTCCTAAAGGTGTTCAGTAGGTTAAGGTCAGAGTTCTGTGTCTGTTACTGAAGTTAAATTCATCCAAACATGTCTTTATACACATATGCACATAATGGAATAGGAACAGACACTCCCCAAACTTACCAAAAGGTTCTAAGCATATATGTTATATAATCCATACCCCTTCAGGATAAAAAAGAATGCCTTTATTTGTCATATATACATATACAGTATAATCAAATTCTTTCTTTGCATATCCCAGTTTGTTTTTGGAAGCTGGGGTCAGAGCGCAGGGTCAGCCATTGTACGGTTCCCCCTGGAGTAAACAGGGTTAAGGGCCTTGCTCAAGGACCCAACAGTGGCTGCATGGCAGAGCTGGGATTTGAACTCTTAACCATTCAGTTAATAGCCCAACGCTCTACCCACTAGGTTACCACTGTCCCTAAACCTAAATTTAAAACCTATTTAGCGAATAGTGTGGTTAACATGCTTAATCTTAAATATTAGGAAGGGTGTCCACATAATTGTAACCAGATTTTCCTCCTTTTTAAGCCTGTTGTATTGGTCAGTGATTTTGGAAGCATTTAATAAAATATTTGAGGTTTTTCCTGGTTAGGAAACCCATCACAGGGTCTAACCCATCACGGGCCTTAATGGATTGTCTGTATGTCTGTATGACGCTTGTCTTGACTCATTGTACTTACCTGTTTAGCAAAATCTTCTTCTTCCTCGTCTTTTTGTGCCGCTTGCTCATCATTTTGCCCCTGCTCCTCCCCAGCCCCATTTTCCAGCTCTGGAGCATCCGGGATCCCTTCCTTCTTTTCCTCCTCTTCACCGTTTTCGGCAGTGGGTTCTGTGCCATCATTGTTTGCTTCTTTTTCTGCTTTAAGTCTCTTTCTTTCTCTGTATCCTCTGTAGTTGCTCTGAATAACAATGGCTGCTTTCTCCTCATTTGGATCTGCTGGACTGCTGCTGGGCTCTTCTGTACTCTCTTCCGCTCCTGGAGCTTCAGATGGTGGTTCCCCATCCTGCTCTGCTTGACTGGTGTTGGATTCTTCTGCTGTCTGTTCCTCCTCTGCCTGAGCTTCAGGTGGTGACTCTACTGCTTCTTCTGATTCACCGGTGCTCAGCTCTTCTGCTGGCTTTTCTTCTGTTGCTGCATCATCCTGGTTTTCAGGTGGTGGGTCCGTTGTCTCATTGGCTTCACTGGTGCTCGAATCTTCTGCTGCTTTCTCTTCCTCTGCTGGCGTTTCAGTTGGATTTTCTGCTCCTTCCTCTCCTGTTTCCTCTGGCTTTTCTTCCACTAATGGCTCTGCAGCCAACTCCTGGTCCTCAGTCTGGGTGCTTGATTCTTTTCTTCGATTAGCTGGAAGCGTCCCTTCCTCCTGAAGCCTTTTGCGTTCTTTATACCCCCTGTAGTTGCTCTGGATAACTGTGGCAGCTTTGTTCTCATCCATTGTGGGTTCCTTTGTTGCATCCTCTACCTTTTCTTCAGTATTATCAGGTGCAGATTCTTTATCTGAAGATGGAGCATCTTCTTTTGTATCTTCTGTGTTTTGTTCTTTTAGCTTTTTAAATTCCTTTCTCGCCAGATACCCTCTATACACTATACAAAAAGGTAAAGAATTCCTTATAAGAATGACAACTGTAATTTTACATTTACATTTAAATCATTTAACAGACACCTTCATCAAAAGTGACTTACACTTGTAGTCAATTATAATACAAGCAATTGAGAGTTAAGTGCTCTCAATTGCTCTAGGGCTCAAAAAGTGGTGTTGGTGGGGCTTGAACCAGCAACCTTCTGCTAACTAGCCCAGTACTACCACTACTCTGTACTGTGGTACCACTGCTCTGACCAAGACAAAAGATTTTTAATCACTTCACAATTAAAACCTAATGGGTTACTTTCACTATCAACGTTTAAGCTTTAAGTCACAAGCAGCGTCCATACAATACAATAATTAACTAGTTTGCACTTGTTAAAGACCCATCATGCATGTAACAAATTTATACAATGGTGACATTTAAAATGTAAAATTGTGGGCCTTAAAGACCTAGATGTGCCTTCCCAAACTATGTCCAACTGAATTTCAACAGTTCAATTTCTAAGTGAGCTCTATACACATCTTTAAAATAATTAAAGGAAACTACAGGAATACACCTGAAAACAGTGCCAGCAAAGGGTCTGAGTATTTTATTAGTAATAGTTAATAAGAAATACGTTTTTGCTCCAAAATCAGCACCTTAATGCTCTATCGAAGTCTGTTACTATAAATGCCTCTGTAGAAGAATTTTGTGGTTAGATAAAACAAAGATTGATTTAATTGGTTGTAGCAGCCAAAAGTACACTATATGGACAAAAGTAGGTGGACACATAACCATGAGTTAGTTGGACGTCTCATTCCAAAACCATGGGCATAAACATAGTGTTGACCCCACTGTGTGGATGTCACAGCGTGTTTGTAAGAATTTGTGCCCATGAAGTAAGAGCATCTGTGAGGTCAGGTATTGATGCTAGACAAAAAGGATTGGCCCACAATTGATGTTCCGAGTTCTTCCTAGAGTGTTCAGTAGTGTTGAGGTTAGGGCTTTATGCACGTCACTGAAGTTCCTTCACACCAAACATTAAACCATTAGTCTTGGACATTCCTATTTAATACCAACAATACTGCACCCATTGTTAAGCATGAAGGTGGAGGTATTATGCTCTGAGGCTGTTTTACTGGCAATGAATTATAGTGGGGACAAAATACTTACTTTTACATTTTTTCCCAAAAATAAAAATAAAATCTATACAATAGCCTTTATAGACAAACAAATACAGTTAGTTCCAATCATTCAGTCAGAAAAAAGGGTTCATGGGTAAATTGAAATATCTGATAAAATCAATAATCTGATAGAAAACACATGCACTGCAGTGTAGTTAGCATGTGCTTACCTGACTGTATGATTACAGCACTTTGCACTCTCTTTTCCTTAACCTTTTTGTAGCTTCGGTGTGCCAGCCAACCCCGCACACATGCCTGCGCCAGCACAATATGGTCCATATTCTTCTTGATCGTCAGGTTTAAGTTCTCCACATCATAATACTTCAGAAAGACCTAAAAGAAAAAACAAACATTAGATTTGTCACCAGACCTTTACAACCTTTAAAACAAGCTAATCAATTCTGACTTTGAGTCATTATTTAGCATTTCATCGACATTGACCTCTTGGTTTTTACCACAGTTGGAAAGTTGATTTGAAAACTATCCATAAATGTAAAAGGTTAAAAAAAAATGATGAATTATAGCGATGGTTAATTTTTTACGTAGAATAAAGTTCCCAAAAAGAAAATCTGAAAATATAATAAATATAATTAATTTCATTATTTGAAATAAGTTGTTTATAAATAAACACAGATTATTATTTTTTATTTCTTTACAAGCATCTCTTTTACAAGTAACCAAACTTCCTGCCAAAATAATGAAATATGTTTCGTACATATTGCATATAAATATGAGTAATAAAAATAATAACTTAGAAATTTCAGTATGAATAATAAAAAATCCTTTAAATGAATCATTTTAAATTATGATAAATAAACATAATACCCACTTAGACATAACAATATAATATAACAATATAACAAATAAAACATTACTTTGGATATATGAGTCAAAGATCATGCACCCAGTGGAGATCACAATGAATGTTCATGGAAGCTTGTAGCAGATTAGGCAAAATGTCTTGATATTTAAGCTAGTACAACCTGACACAGGTCTTTGTTCTGTTATCAAATAATCCTTCAAAAACCTGCACCTGCATTGCTACCTGAGCTAATGAATCAACCTTTAGGAGAAGTACTGTAAAGCTGTCAGTTCAAAATGAAGTACATAATACTGCAGTTTATCCAAGTATAGGTACATGCCACATTTCTACCTTTGTCTTTCCCAAAACACAGTTTTCCAGCTTCAACTTCTCAAGAATAGCTGAACATGTTTCAGGAGTCCCAGCTGGTTCTTCAGTCACTTTAAAAGCCAGGGTGTAATATCTGAAAATAGAATACAATGAAATGGTACATTGTGGAATTAATATAATTATTAAAAAATAAAAATCTGCTAGTCAAATAAACCCCAACTGTCAATTAAATTTGGTTAACTGATTGATTAACCAAACAAGTGGCAACTATTTTATATAGGGCCAGGCAGGGCTAAGTAGCTTTTTTTTCAATAATTAAAAGCAAATATGTAAGTTTTTTTATATTTTTGTTGTAAATATTACTGAAACCCTGTGCACTCAGTCTAGCACATTAGCCCACCAATGCTGAGATCACCACTCTCTGAGGGTGGGCGGGCCAAAGGGGTTCCTTATTACTGCTGCAATTGTGGCTTGATGGCTGGTCAATAGAGCCTGTACAGAGATGGTGATTAATGGAGATCAGTGTGTCTCTCCATATTTGATACTGATTGCTCTGTGAAACTGCCTTGTGCAGGTGAAAAGAAGGGGTTGGGCTACTGCATACACATTGGAGGGGGAATTGTGTTAGGTACAGACCGACACAGTCAGGATCAGGGCCTGATAAAGAGGAAAATTGAAAGTAAATTACATCAATCCATTTGGAATAAATTGGAATGTCCTGTTCAATATCAGTGTCCAAGCTAAAAACGCTTTTTTAACAAAATTGTGGGATGATGGGTGCGTAAGAGCAGAGCTCCTGGTTTATTTACTTTGGGTTTAAACAGTGAATGTGAACTAATATAACAAAGAAAACAATGTATGAGGTATGGAGATGAACAGACAACGTTTGTGTGCTTTCACAGTTACAAGTGCTTGAGGCCGGATTTGAACCGGCAACACCCTGAAAACCAAGGAGCAGTGCTTTACCACTTTACCTAAAAAGGCAGGAACGTCAAACAAAGAAGATGCTGAAAATGGAGTACTCAAACAAAGGAAGGCAATAGTAAACAGATTAAGTTCTAACACAAAACTATCCTCAGGCTTGGAGCTGAAAACACTCTTTTAACTAAAATGTTTGTTTTCTCAGTTAATAATCTTAGACAGTGAGTGAGCTGAACCCTTTAAATTCAACCAGATTATCAACCAGAAGTTTAGACCTCAGTTAATCTGTAAACTTTGATATTATTATTACTTTATTTCATTCATTTATTTTCCTTTCTTCTCTCTCTTTTCTTTTACTTGTTTGTTGTAGCTTTCTTTTTCTTTTCTTTTCACCGTTTTGCTAGTTACCATACCGTCTGCCCCTCTACAAAGGTGCAGCACTGAGCCATGCTTTGGGTGAGCTTTTTATGCAGAGCCCAGCAGGTGTGTCTGATCAGCCATGATCAGCAGTAATCAGCACTGGGGCTTCTGGGAAATGGAGTTCTGAGAGCTGCTCTCAGCTGCTTTATTACTGCACCGCCCAGACCCACTGCTGGTGACTGGCGGCGTTGACCGACCCTTTACAAGAATGGGCACAAATTCCCACAAACAGCCTTACGTAGTCAATGTTTTAGACTAAAATTGACAGCTTTTGCTTAATTGTGATAAGCTATCGGTTGCTGACAATGACCTTTCAACAAAACTGGCGAAAAGAATGCGATGCGAATAGCCCTGTTTCCGGATCTTAGCCGTCTCCAAGATGCCAGTGTAGCGTAGCTGAGTCACAACCTTCTCCCTGTCATACTTCTGTGCCTGCTTGTCTTCGTTGGGTTTGATACAGCGGACAAAGTGAGGCTGTGCTGTCTCCATCTTCCAAAGCAGGTCCATCAGGGAATTCTACACCAATAAAATAAATAAATAAAACATCAATATGTCATACAGTCTTATCTCACTAAAGGTTAATTAAAATATATAGCAACTCAAGTAGTACAAATTAAAGTAAACAAAAGAAATCCCTGGGGGGAGGCAGAAGGATGAGGTCCTGCCATTCTAAAACATTTCTATCAACAACTGATAGGAACACTGACAGATCCTAACATTATGCAAAGTTAGTGAGTGTAATTTGTATTTGTTTCTTAGTACATTAGGGGGACATGTTGAGCATCTGAATACTGGGGGGACACATCTTCCCCAATGTATATTGTATTCTTAAATCAAGCTGACATGGTGGCTAAGATGGGTACTGAAGACCTGAATTTGATCCTTGCCTCCTTAGTTTCAGGGAGTGTCCTATTTGTATATTTATCGAATCTGGATTTTTTGATGTGGGGAGGGACGTAGGCATTTGTATTGTATCAATTGAATTTCCTTTTCAGTGTCCAATGGCCTCAAGCTATTTATTTTTGTGAAAACAGTTATTGTCTTTAAAACATTTTCAGTTACACTTTCACACCTAAAAGTCACTTTGATGAAAGCTTATGCTAAAAGCATATACATTATTTAATATAATTGATTTTATACACCTATTAGCACTAGGTGTGGATGAAACACCTACACTGCAGAGATGGGGACTCGAGTTTCAAATGACTCAGACTCGACTCATGACTCGTAAAAAAATGACTCGTAAACAACAAGAGTCCCTAGCCACATGGTCCCTACTGAGTGCCCTTGTGTACCCTACGTCGTGCACTTCACTGGAACAGCTGGTGTGAATGGAACGCTCCTACAGAATTGGCGCTAACGGTTGAAAGACCGCTTTCTGAACCAATCAGATTTTAACCAATTAAATTTTAAGTAAGAAATGCTGTTATTTGCATTTATTCAGTTTGCGTCACACAGATGATGTGTCAATGAAACACTTGATTGGCTTTCTAACGAGTTAGTGTTTTACTTCACAACTGGGAAAAGTCTGGAGGCTTTTAATTATAAGCACATTTACAAAATAATGAATTATATTCCGAATGGGACAACACATGGTTATAAATTTAATACCATCTGGAACAACATAAGCTAAGGTAAACAGTGGTTATGCTTTGTTTTTTTGCTGTGTTTTGGATTTTGGCTGCTCTGCCCTAATTTATCGCACGCTTTTGTTTTGCAATGAAAACAAAACGTCAGTTTAAGCTTTTAACTGGTACCTTCTTGTTACGGAAATTACATTCATTTGCACAATGACTACGAAAGTAAAGGCACTAAGTAAAACGGTAAAATACAGTTGCTAATCTGTTGTTGTTTTTATCTGAACTTACATATCATTTGTTTATTTCTACGCTACATTTCGAATATACACTGCGTGGCCAAAAAAAAAGGTCACACACTGTAATATTTCGTTGGACCGCCTTTAGCTTTGATTACGGCACGCATTTGCTGTGGCATCGTTTCCACAAGCTTCTGCAATGTCACAACATTTATTTCTGTCCAGAGTTGCATACATTTTTTTTCAAGAGCTTGTATTGATGATGGGAGATTTGGAACACTGCGCAAAGTCTTCTCCAGCACATCCCAAAGATTCTCAATGGGGTTCAGGTCTGGACTCTGTGGTGGCCAATCCATGTGTGAAAATGATGTCTCATGCTCCCTGAACCACACTTTCACAATTTGAGCCCGATGAATCCTGGCATTGTCATCTTGGAATATGCCCGTGCCATCAGGGAAGAAAAAAATCCACTGATGGAATAACCTGGTAATTCAGTATATTCAAGTAGTCAGCTGACCTCATTCTTTGGGCACATAACGTTGCTAAACCTAGACCTGACCAACTGCAGCAACCCCAGATCATAGCACTGCCCCCACAGGCTTGTACGGTAGGCACTAGGCATAATGGGTGCATCACTTTAGCCGCCTCTCTTCTTACCCTGATGCGCCCATCACTGTGGAACAGGGTAAATCTGGACTCATCAGACCACATGACCTTCTTCCATTGCTCCAGAGTCCAATCTTTATGTTTTTGCCGGTTAGCCTCACTGACAAGTGGTTTTCTTAAGGCTACACAGCTGTTTAGTCTAAAGACTCGTTACTTGACATCTCGTGACTTGATGTGAACATCTCTGGTAAGGTGTATTTAGGCACTTTTTATCTTTTCCATGTTAATTCAATGTAGAGGCACTAACAGAAGTCATTCATGTAATCAACCCTTTCACCCAGTTTAAGTTCCATAAATATTAACAAAACATGTTATTCATAAATTCTCACTTTGAAGTAGGAGGCGACAGTTTGATTCCTCATGTTGGTGGTCTCTCGAGGATGATGTATGCCTTCTCCCATGCCCTCACCCTGCACAGACAGAATATTCAGCTTATTTAACACTCTCAGCCATGAGCAGTTATGGATTCAAGGGCAGGCCAAGGGTCTAATGGCTTTCTAATGACACACATAAATACTGTCAGGGAAAAATGAGGGACTGTCATTTCTAAAACAGGCTTCTAAATATGGTGAATTTATGCCTTTAAATGGTGAACCCATACAATAAAACAGAAGATAAGGGTAAAGGCAGGGGTCAGGGTGAATACATGGTCACTGTAAAGTAGCATGGTGTGATTGCTGTATAAGATGAATGTTTTTATGTAGGTGAGTGCTATTTTCTGAAAGTCAAGATTACCAATGACATAAAAAAGTATATATACAGTCGTGTTAAAAAAAATAGCAGTCCAACACCATTAACTTGATAAATCTAAAAAAACTAAAAAAGTTTTTAGTAGAAATGCTATTTCTACATAGCAAAAAATTTACTTGAAAGTGTAGTAGAGTATTGAAAACAAAACAAACCCAACAATTAGGACATGCGTGCCACTCATTCTGAGTAATCGAAGCATTGATTGAAAGGGGGTTGTTCAAAATATTAGCAGTGAGGAGTTCAATTGGTGAAATCATTCATTCTGCAGAAGAACGGGTGTCAATTTTGGCCCTTATTTAAGGTAGGAGGGTGGCAAATGTTGCACAGGTTGGTCATAGCGCATTTCCTTCTGAAATACTGGGTAAAATGGGTTGTTCCAGACATTGTTCTGATGAACAGCGTCCTTTGATTAAAAAGTTGATTTTAGAGGGAAAAAACATACAGAGAAGTGCAGCAAATGATAGGCTGCTCAGCTAAAATGATCTCAAATGCCTTAAAGTGACAACCAAAACCTGAAAGATGCAGAAGGAAGTGTGGAACTACTGTTTGAATAGATCAAAGAATAGCCAGAATGACAAAGGTTCAGCCGGTGATCACCTCCAGAAAGATCAAAGAACATCTGAAGTTCCCAGTGAGTACAGAAGATGATTAAGTGAAGCCAATTTACCAGCAGGAACTCCTGCAAAGTCCCGTTGTTAAGATAAAGACGTGTCCTGAATGGGTTCAAATTTCCCAAAGAACACATTGACTGGTCCAAAGAGAAATGGCTCAACATTTTGTGGACTGGTGAAAGCAAAATTGTTCTTTTTGGGTCAAGTGGCCATAGACAGTATGTCAGATGACCCTCGAGCACTGAATTAGAGCCAAAGTACACTGTGAAGACAGTAAAGCATGGTGGTACAAAACTATGATATGAGGATGTTTTTCATACCATGGTGTTACGTCTATTTATCACATACGAGGGATCATGGATCAGTTTAAATATATCAGAATACTTGAGCAGATCATGTTGCCCTATGTCGAAGAAGAAATGCCCTTAAAATGGGTGTTTCAACATGACAATGACCCAAAACATCTTGGTTACAGACAAACAAGATTGAGGTAATAGAGTGGCCAGCACAATCCCCTGACTTCAATCCCATAGAGAACTTGTGGGCTGATATCTGAAACACGTTTTTTTGAGGCAAAACCCAAAATTGCAGAAGAACTGTGGAATGTAGTCTAATCATCCTGGACTGGAATACCTGTTCAGAGGTGCCAGAAGTTGGTCGACTCCATGCAACACAGATCTTGGAAACAATTGTTATGCCACTAAATATTAGTTCAGTAATTTAAAGTAAAGTGAAACCTCAAAGATTTTCAGTTTATAGATAAATTTTTTGAGTTTTTAAAGAAAAATGCTGGCACTGCTATTTTTTTGAACAGCCTAATATTCATTTTTCTTAACTTTCTGTAAAGGATTAACACAAACTGGCTAAATGTTGTTAATGTTTTGATTTAGAATTGAAGGTGTAATATTTTCAGTGCATTTGCATTTATGGAAATAAAAGTTATTATAATGATTTTGTGCTTTATTCACTTTTTTAAAATCACTGCTATTTTTTTGAACACTACTGTATGTATATATATATATATATATATATATATATATATATACCTTTAATTTGTCATATCAATTTAATTTTAGAGAATTTCTCATGTAATTTCTCAGGTTCTGTCCTTTTTTTGGGAGTACAAATCAGATCATACGTTATGTGTATACTAAGCTTTACAGTTTGGGTGATTGTTGGTAAACCTCAGCCAGCAAACTGCTCTAGCAAGCACACTGGTGGTTTTGGATTAAGTGTTCATAAACATAAACCATAGGCCCCGCGGAGGTCAACACAGCAGATCGGTTGTTACACTGGTCACAGATGCAGATTGTTGTGTCAGTTCGACCATTGCTCAAACATTTGCCTGGTGACTGGCAAATTTTCTTAGCACTGGAGATTGCACTAAGAAATCGCCACAAATATCATTAAAATGAAAGTAATTGACCAGGTGGCTCAGCAGGATATTCCACTAGCACACCAGCGCAGAGATTCTGAACTCCTCTGTTCGAAACTTGGCGATGCCACCGGTCGGCTGGGCGCCATCTAGCGGGCATAATTGGCTATGCCTGCAGCAGACTCTAATTGGCTACCGTGTCTGCTAGAGGAGATGACCAGACTATGTGGGTGGGGTCTTCAAACATTGTGTAAGGACCCTAATTAACAGATAGAGGCGTCTGTGCAGAATGCATGGGCGAAAAGAAGGGGTCCGCTAGGACTGCGCACGTGTGGAGGAGGCGTGAGCAGCAATATACCCTCCTCGAATGCTAACAGGGATTTCCAGCAGCAGTAGACAAATTGACTATGCTAAATCAGGAGAAAAAAATGGGAGAAAATGCATAGATGAATAGACAAAATGAAAGTAATTGTACACACAAATTCTGTACTTGTACATTTATGTTGTTTTTTTGTCAACTTTCATTATTTTCATTTGTTAATATTCTGTACATCCATTCCTGCATTTCCAACCTAAAACACATTCCAAAAAAGTTGGGACAGGGGCAATTTAAAGCTAGTAATGAGGTAAATAAATAAATAAATAATGTGATATTAAAGGGGTAGTGTCAAGCATTTACTTGTTAAAATTATTAAAATGTGTAAAAACAATGTACCTCAAAGAAAGATTGGAAGGGATTTGCATATTTCTCCCTTTACAGTGCATAATATCATTAAACGATTCAAGCAATCAGGAGGAATTTCAGTGAGTAAATGGCAAGGGCGCAAGCTTAAGCTGAACACCCATGATCTCTGATTCCTCAGATGGCACTGCATCAAGAACCGTCATTTAACAATAGCTGATATAACCACATGGGCAAGGCATATCTGTCAAGCACTACAATACAGAAAATACATCTTCAAATTCAACAAGACGATGCAAAACCACATGCTGCACACATTACAAAAGGCATGGCTGCGGAAGAAGTTAGTACGGGTACTGGACTGGCCTGCCTGCCAATAATGTGTGGAGAATTTTGAAATGACAAATGCAACAACGACGACCCCGTACTGTTGCAGGAAGAATGGGACAAATAAAAACCTGAAACAATTTACTGCTTGGTATCCTCTGTATCAAAATGTCTTTCAAGTGTTGAGAAAAGGAATGGCAACATTACAAAGTTGTAAATGCTTTACCATCCCAACTTGGGTGCATACTGTCTGCAGTGAAATAAGTCTACATAAAGTAAGACATTTTGCAATTTCTTTACTGTCCCAACTTTTTCTGGATAAACATATAACTTACTTTTATGTAAATGTGTTTATATTTACAAAATACAACAAAGTTGATCAGTAAAAACATTGAAAATCTTTTCTTTCTCCTTTTATCAGTTAAATAAAGATGAAAAGAGAATAAACAAAACACAGATTCTTATTTTATGTAGTTAGTGACTTAGCCCCATAACATACCCCAAAACCAGTATTTGGCATCAGATTTAGGCACTTTTAGAAAAAGAGGTACTCTGAAAAGGATGTTAACTGGGGTGTTTTGCTGTACTATAACCAAATGCAAAAGAAGATCTGCAGACAACAGACGCAAACCCAGGTGCCTTAATTTTCACTACAGAAACAAAGAACCGAATCTTTGATGTGAAATTTCTAAAGAGAGAAAGAACATGACACACCACACAAATAGATGGTAATGTATTCATATCCTCATCAAAGACTTTTCTTTTCAATAAACATTAAACGCATCAATTACCTTCAGACATCAACTTCACACGGTGATGTACTTTTAAATCTACATTAGGTTTCTCTTAGACTAAAAATGGAGCACATACATACATCTGTAATTAATACTGTTGCTCTGTTCTTTCGAACAAATAAACTGATAGACCACTGAAAAATGTACAGGTGCATGACAAATCAAAGGAAAAACTTGGTATGAATTCTGTATGGTTCTGCAGGTCTCTTTTAATAGTGAGATGGAACATTATTTGTCCACTATTTGATTTCTTTTAATTGGTGTTTAGTTCAATTCTGATCAAAAGCATTTTTTAATCAGTTTTATCCTCATAAAACCTTTTACTGACTCACACAGTGGCATGTGGACAGGATCTTTAAAATGCCAAAGTTGATCATTTACATTAGACTGTTGGAGTCTAGCATACAGACATAGCTTGCCACTTGCCACTATATTGATATATCTGACCATGCCACTTTTTACACCACTCTGTGGACCAATTTGACCAGACTGATTTTCTGATTTTAAATTCTGATAGGGCACTGTAGCCTCACAGCAAGAAGGTCCTGGGTTCGATCCCCAAGGCGGGGCGGTCCGGGTCCTTTCTGTGCAGAGTTTGCATGTTCTCCCAGTGTCTGTGTGGGTTTCCTCCAGGAGCTCCGGTTTCCTCCCACAGTCCAAAAACATGCAGTCAGGTTAATTCGAGACACTGAATTGCCCTATAGGTGAATGTTTGTGTGTGTGTGTGTGTGTGTGTGTTTGTGTGTGTATGTGTGTCTGCCCTGCGATGGACTGCGTCCATTGAAAAGCTTGGATAGGCTCCAGCAACCCTCCCCTGCGACCCTAATTGGATAAGCAGTTAAGTGAGTGAGTGAATTTTGATAATTTATTTGTTTATTTTATTTCTTTTTTCATCTTCACAGTTTTGTCCATATTTTTCGCATCACATATTACATACAGTGAGAAAAATAAGTATTTGATCCCCTGCTGATTTTGTAAGTTTACCCCCTTACAAAGACTTGAACAGTCTATATTTTTTATGGAAGGTTTATTTTAACAGAGAGAGACAGAATATCAACAAAAAATCCAGAAAAAAAACATTAAATAAAAGTTATGAATTAATTTGTATTTAATTAAGGGAAATAAGTATTTGATCCTCTACCAACCAGCAAGAATTCTGACCCCCACAGACTGGTTATGTGCACAAAAGGCACACAAATTAGTCCTGTCCCTGTATAAAAGACTCCTGTCAAAGAATCAGTTTCTTCCGTTCAAATCTCTCGACCACCATGGGCAAGACCAAAGAGCTATCAAAGGATGTCAGGGACAAGATTGTAGACCTGCACAAGGCTGGAATGGGCTACAAAACCATCAGCAAGAAGCTTGGTGAGAAAGAGACCACTGTTGGTGCGATAATTCGAAAATGGAAGAAATACAAGATCACAGTCAATCGCCCTCGTTTTGGAGCTCCATGCAAGATCTCACCTGGTGGGGTAAGAATGATTCTGAGAAAGGTGAGGTCAGCCCAGAATTACACGGGAGGAGCTCGTCAATGATCTCAAGGGAGCTGGGAGCAGAGAAATGCTGGATATGACCCCAAGAACACCATCCCCACTGGGCATTTCTCTGCTTCCAAACACGGTGAGTGGAGTTGATGCCAAAGAGCTCAATTTTGGTCTCATCTGACCATATCACATTCTCCCAAGCTTTCTCTGAATCATTCAGGTGTTCATTGGCAAACTTCAGATGGGCCTGTACATGAGCCTTCTTGAGCAAAGGGACTTTGCGGGCACTGCAGGATCTCAATCCATTACGGCGAAGTGTGTTACTAATGGTTTTCTTGGTGACTGTGCTCCCAGCTCCCTTGAGATCATTGACAAGCTCCTCCTGTGTAATTCTGGGCTGACCTCACCTTTCTCAGAATCATTCTTACCCCACCAGGTGAGATCTTGCATGGAGCTCCAGAGTGAGGGTGATTGACTGTGATCTTGTATTTCTTCCATTTTCGAATGATTGCGCCAACAAGTGGTCTCTTTCTCACCAAGCTTCTTGCTGATGGTCTTGTAGCCCATTCCAGCCTTGTGCAGGTCTACAATCTTGTCCCTGACGTCCTTTGATAGCTCTTTGGTCTTGCCCATGGTGGTCGAGAGATTTGAATGGAAGAAACTGATTCTGTGACAGGAGTCTTTTATACAGGGACAGGACAAATTTGTGTGCCTCATGGGCACATAACCGGTCTGTGGGGGTCAGAATTCTTGCTGGTTGGTAGGGGATCAAATACTTATTTCCCTTAATTAAATACAAATTAATTCATAACTTTTATTTAATGTTTTTTTTCTTGATTTTTTGTTGATATTCTGTCTCTCTCTGTTAAAATAAACCTTCCATAAAAATTATAGACTGTTCAAGTCTTTGTAAGGGGGTAAACTTACAAAATCAGCAGGGGATCAAATACTTATTTTCCCAACTGTAGTGCCTTACAATTGTCAACATAGACTTAGAGCCACTCAAGTGGCGCAGTCGTGAAATACGCTAGCACACCAGAGCTGGGATTTCTAATACATCTTATCGAATCTCAGCTCTGCCACTCGGCTGGGCTGGGTGGCTACATGAACAACGATTGGCTGTTGTTCATACAGGGTTAGGGAGCCAGATAGGGACCTCATAACTCATGCAATTATGACCTCTGCTGGCTGGTTGATGGTGTCTGCACAGAGTAGAGGAATAATGCTGATCAGGGTGTGGCCCTCCGTGCACTGATTCGCATATGAACTCGCCTCATGCAGGTGAAAAAATGCAGTCAGCTACTGTTCACGTATCGGAGGGGACGAGTGTCAGTTCGCTCTCCTCAATCAAGGGTGGGGGTCAGCACCAGTAGAGAGGAAGCATAACGCAATTGGGTAAAAATTGGATGCACTAAAAATCTGCAATGCTGGGGATTTATACCCTAGATTCCAGCTGTGGTGGGTTAGCATAATTTAATGCCGCGCCACCTGAGCACCTATTTTGGAACATATCTTGGTTTGCATTCATAATTACCTGGTCAGATTTATATTTTTATATAAGTATTTATATAAGTCAAAAGCATAGTGTGTTTACATCTGAAGTAGCTGGTAGTAGCAGTGGTTAAATACTTGTTCCCTCACTTTATATTTTTACTACTTTAAATGGTTGGATATTAATAAATATGACCTTATTGGAATACAGAAATCTGAACAAGATCAGCATGTCTAGCTTTAAAAATGAAATATTTGTATAACTGGAGAAATGATAGACATGCAAATCAGGCAGAATCAGAAATAAAATTATTATAAAAAGTTATTACATAATACAAGATTATTAAATATTTATGTAGCAATACCTTTACAGTGCGTTGAGGAGCATTTGCATCCGGTTCTGCTGTCCCAGCTGTTCCTGCTGCCTTCCCCTTAGTGCTATCAGGTTTTCCTAAGTAGACAAAAAATTATGACAAATGAATAATCAAAGTACATTATGTGTCCAAAAGTATGTGGACACCCCTTTTAATTATCAAGTTCAGCTGTTTTAGCCCACCCATACTTATCATCAAAATGCATTTGATACTCACCAGATCTAATAAATCAGATCAGATATTAGTGCTGGAAATTCTACTGTTCATTCAAATCTACCATTCTTTTAACATAGTGTCAATTGTGCCATTGTGAAAAGTACTTTTACAATAACTAGGAGTAGTCACTTCAGATGACTGAATGACCATTGTGTGCTTTTGCAAGTTTGTCCTACTGCATTCTGGTCATTTCAGTGGAGAGTTCTGCCCAATCCAATTAGTGCTTAATGGTTGTGGCATGGCACAATCTACTTTGCTGAACAATGCCAAAAGTTTAACGTAGCTGACTTGTACTTTAATGTGACTTGTACTTTAGTGTGACACATCGAACTGGTAGATAATAAAACCAGAAAAAATAATTCATGTTAACATAGAACTTTATTCCTTGTTATGTTAAAACAGTGATTTTATATGAAAACAAAAGACTGACAACACAGTCTACCGAATGTGTTTGATATGCTGTCTATCATTTCCAAGTGTGCCACAGCCTAGCTATTAGGGGGTACAATAGTCAGTGTGTTGTCTGTGCCGGTCCCACAATCAAATAAAACCAGATAGAATTGAGGGTTGCGACAGGAAGGGCATCCTGTGTAAAACTGTGCCAAGGTCTGGCATGTGGATCAAAATGGATCCCTAAATACAGAAGCAATCAAAAGAAGAAAAAATTAAATGGATTTATTCATTTCTTAGGCTTAGTTCTCTTTCCTAGTTTTTATTTAGTTTAGTTTTACTTTTTGGTCATGTGGAAGAATGTCATTTTTTGTTTGGTCTCAAGACAGGAATTAATAAATGCACACTGCACAAGTTTCCACACTTTTATATTTACATTGGAAACGGTGAGGACGGGAGGAGTAGTAATTGGTCGTGTCTGAGAGACTGAGAGAGAGCTTATAGTCCGGATTTAGCACCATCTGATTTTCTTTTGGACCACTCAAAGAAGCTTTAAGGGGAAGATTTTCATGTGATGATGATGACAAAAGCAGCGGTGTATCAGTGGCTACATGCTCAACCAAAAACAGTTTTTGATGATGGCATTAAAATGTTGGTATGACGCTGGGAAAAATGCATCGCAAAGGAGTGTGACTATGTAGAAAAGTGATGTCATTTGTTTTTGAAATTTTTAATAAATAGAGTTAAAAAAGTGCAGAAACGTTTTGAAAGAACCCGCGTATAAAACCACTAAGCATTTACATCCCTTCTGATGCACTTAATCATTCAGAAAATCTTATGTTGTTTATGCAGTTTATTAGTACCTGTTTTATTGAGAGCATTAGTGACTAGTGTGCTGATCAGCTCATTTTTGGACGATTTCAGCAGCAGGATGATGTCAGTAGGCAAAGCATCTCTGTTCTTCGTCAGGAAGCCATCAGCATGATAGATCACCTGATCAAAAAACACATGTACTCACGTTATATAGTATTGTAGCTTTTATGATATTCATTGTTTTAAAATAGGCATTGATGGCTGTCAGGAGTATATTTATTTCTTGTTAGGGCAGCTCTGAAGCAGATGGGTCAAAAGTTTTATCACAGTTGTAAATTAATGTGCCTAAGGAAACACATCCCCCATGTTAAAATGAATTAATAAGGAAAGGAATATCATGTATTTTACCATAAGATATAGTACTGTATATCTAGTTACAGGCGAAACAAGAACGTTAAAAGGAAATGAATCATACAACACAAGAGCAGGAACTTGGTGTTACTGTCCACGGGTAACATAGTCAAGTCAATAAATGTCCTTGTCATTGCATGGACCTCCTGCTCTAAAACTGGAATCCTAAAATCTAAAAGAGGAAAACTGTAAATCACAAGATAAATAGGATTTGGTCACAGTGACCAAAAGTATGTTTGGAGGAGAAAAGCCCAAACCCAACAACACTGTACCTGTACTGTCAAGGATGAGTCCACTTATGCAAACCATGTCACAATTATCTTCATCAACTTCCTACACCATTAAATAAATAACATTTCTGTCTATTTTTGCAGACCAAGACTGACATGACATGCATAGCATAAAAATGCTATTCAAATTGTTTTATCTATCTGGTAATGAGCTGACTCTGTGAATTAGAATGAATGAGCATTTTAGCTTTGTACTGCACTGAATGGAATTTTGCATACAATGGTGTCCCTAGGAACGTCCATGGTCTTAAAAATCCTCTTATTCCCATTGACCCTCTGGTACAGTGAAATGATCTCGTCTTGTAGCTTTTATGACAGCTCCTTAGCTTTTGCCATGGTAGCAACACACCTTAAACATCTGAATCTCTGCATGGTGTGTATGTAACACATCACAGATTAATCAAATGAAGGATGGTTAAAAGTCTCAACGGTTGAATTATGTTGTAGCCCAACTTTAGGTCCTACAGACCAGCAGTAGGTTTTTAAGATCAGCAATCATATGTAGATGTTGAATGATTCTGACATGAATATCCTGCTACTACTAGAATGGTACATTGTGTACTTTTTTTCTGCATTATTCAACTGATAGATTTCAATTAAAGCAAAATCCAGCTCTGCAAAAATGTTTATAATTTATAAATCTTTTTTTGGTAGGTTAAAGTCAGGTTGGGTATTATTGTATTAAATTGGATCAGTGAGTAAATATTTAGTGTGTTTATGTACAGACCTCAGCTGTATATGCTATATTGTTTCTTAATTAATTTAGCTTTATGTCATACCTTTCCAGCATAGTGAGTGATTCCAAAGCCTGGATCCACCTTCATTGGTCTCCAAAAGTTTTTAGATTTCAGGTTGTCCTCAAATTTTTCTAAATAAAAACAAAACGTACAATCAAATTTGAATTTAATTTTCAACTTTATTTTTTGTTTTATGTTATTTTCTCCCCTTTTCTCCCTTATTTTCTCCCCGTGTCTGCATGGGTTTCCTCCGGGTGCTCCGGTTTCCTCCCACAGTCCAAAGACAAGCAAGTGAGGTGAATTGGAGATACAAAATTGTCCATGACTGTGTTCGATATAACCTTGTGTGAACTGATGAACCTTGTGTGTAATAAGCAACTACCTGTCCTGTCATGAATGTAACCAAAGTGTAAAACATGACATTAACATCCTAATAAACAAACAAACCTAAATCTTTTCACAATATTCTGTATGGTAGATGGCAAATGTTCTTTTTTAACTGATTGACAATTCTTTAATAACGTTTGCGGTGAGCTACGACCCATCGTTGCTTGCAAGGACTGGACATTTTGGTGGATTCTGCTTTTATACTTTATTATACCCTCACATTACTAATTCACCTACTTTTTGTTTCAAAATTGTGTATATTGTGTATCTAATTTGATAAACTTTTCACTCTTATTTTGTCCATGTCCATGCTTTTTTTTGAGTGTGCTGCATGCATCAAATACCATTTTTTTATTGAATTTTGTCTTTGAAAACATTGGAAATCTATTATTTTTACTTTTGTTAGTGAAATAGTGGTTCAGACCAAATGAACACATTCTCTTAATTGATCAAGCCCAACAGAAATTTAGAACAGCCAGTCCAACTTTTGCATGTTCTTGGCTGATGGGAGGACACCCAAGCAAACATGAAAAGATTATGCAAAACCTCTTAAAGGCAGGGACCAGAGGCAAGAACTGTTCCATTGTGCCACCCTATTGTAATCCACTCTCAAACTGGTATCTTACAGTATACATACATATCCACTCTCAAACTGGTATTTTACTGTATACATACAGTGTATCACAAAAGTGAGTACACCCCTCACATTTCTGCAGATATTTAAGTATATCTTTTCATGGGACAACACTGACAAAATGACACTTTGACACAATGAAAAGTAGTCTGTGTGCAGCTTATATAACAGTGTAAATTTATTCTTCCCTCAAAATAACTCAATATACAGCCATTAATGTCTAAACCACCGGCAACAAAAGTGAGTACACCCCTTAGTGAAAGTTCCTGAAGTGTCAATATTTTGTGTGGCCACCATTAATTCCCAGAACTGCCTTAACTCTCCTGGGCATGGAGTTTACCAGAGCTTCACAGGTTGCCACTGGAATGCTTTTCCACTCCTCCATGACGACATCACGGAGCTGGCGGATATTCGAGACTTTGCGCTCCTCCACCTTCCGCTTGAGGATGCCCCAAAGATGTTCTATTTGGTTTAGGTCTGGAGACATGCTTGGCCAGTTCATCACCTTTACCCTCAGCCTCTTCAATAAAGCAGTGGTCGTCTTAGAGGTGTGTTTGGGGTCATTATCATGCTGGAACACTGCCCTGCGACCCAGTTTCCGGAGGGAGGGGATCATGCTCTGCTTCAGTATTTCACAGTACATATTGGAGTTCATGTGTCCCTCAATGAAATGTAACTCCCCAACACCTGCTGCACTCATGCAGCCCCAGACCATGGCATTCCCACCACCATGCTTGACTGTAGGCATGACACACTTATCTTTGTACTCCTCACCTGATTGCCGCCACACATGCTTGAGACCATCTGAACCAAACAAATTAATCTTGGTCTCATCAGACCATAGGACATGGTTCCAGTAATCCATGTCCTTTGTTGACATGTCTTCAGCAAACTGTTTGCGGGCTTTCTTGTGTAGAGACTTCAGAAGAGGCTTCCTTCTGGGGTGACAGCCATGCAGACCAATTTGATGTAGTGTGCGGCGTATGGTCTGAGCACTGACAGGCTGACCCCCCACCTTTTCAATCTCTGCAGCAATTCTGACAGCACTCCTGCGCCTATCTTTCAAAGACAGCAGTTGAATGTGACGCTGAGCACGTGCACTCAGCTTCTTTGGACGACCAACGCGAGGTCTGTTCCGAGTGGACCCTGCTCTTTTAAAACGCTGGATGATCTTGGCCACTGTGCTGCAGCTCAGTTTCAGGGTGTTGGCAATCTTCTTGTAGCCTTGGCCATCTTCATGTAGCGCAACAATTCGTCTTTTAAGATCCTCAGAGAGTTCTTTGCCATGAGGTGCCATGTTGGAACTTTCAGTGACCAGTATGAGAGAGTGTGAGAGCTGTACTACTAAATTGAACACACCTGCTCCCTATGCACACCTGAGACCTAGTAACACTAACAAATCACATGACATTTTGGAGGGAAAATGACAAGCAGTGCTCAATTTGCACATTTAGGGGTGTAGTCTCTTAGGGGTGTACTCACTTTTGTTGCCGGTGGTTTAGACATTAATGGCTGTATATTGAGTTATTTTGAGGGAAGAATAAATTTACACTGTTATATAAGCTGCACACAGACTACTTTTCATTGTGTCAAAGTGTCATTTTGTCAGTGTTGTCCCATGAAAAGATATACTTAAATATCTGCAGAAATGTGAGGGGTGTACTCACTTAAAATTCAGAACCCCCTTGTCTAAGAGACTCCCCTGACACAGGTTATGTTATTATTCTTATGCTTTCAGTGAGGATGACAATAGATAATGTGTTCTTGCTCATTGGAAATCCAATTAATCCATGAAGAAGGTATAAATCTAGGTATTTTCTGATTTTGGTTGATGTAGAGGGTTTACTTCTGGTAAACTGATGGTGGGAGCTTCCTCACCTGGGTCTGCATCAACTGTATTGAAATAATTTGTAGTCGCCATGTGTGTGACCTTTGCACTGTTGTGGTGGACAAATTAAATATGTGTCCATTCACAAAGACCCAGTGTAGACTATAGGTAGTTTAGGATAGATTTGGCTCAGCCTTGGCACCCTGGTTGAAAACAACTGCTGTAGAGTGTGTAGGCTTTACTAGTATTGGTATCTTAATGTATATGTGTGACCTCTAGTGTGTGTAGGTCGTACTAGCAGTGTGTTTGACAATTTGACAACAAGGGTGTGTTCGAAAATCTAGTGAGCTGCCTTGCTGTCTTACTAGGGATGTCGGGGCCGATCAAGGCATTTTTTATCCTAATTCCGATCCTTTGTTTTACGTCAGCATGTCCGCTGTGTGAAAATACTTTAAATTGGAAAGTGAAACAAGTCCAACAGCGAAGTGTAATGTCTGCAATGCGAGCGTTTCACGAGGCGGTAGGAGCAGAGCTTCGTTCATTACTGTAGAATTTTACTATTTATATGGTGTGTGAGTCAAGGATCACTCCGGATTACAAAACTTTTAATCCGAGTATGAAAACTTCAGGACCATAACATACAGCTTTTATGAGTTTAAGTGTGACAAGACTGAACGACATCTCAGTATCAAGCACTCTGATTGGCTTAGTTATGTAACCGAGCGCCGTAGTGATGCACTTGCTTAATAAAGAAATAAATACACAGTATATTCACAAATTGTTGGGAGCATAACACTTTATTAACTTCTTCTGTTACGGTACCGAATAGCGAACAGCTAGAGTCATCGCGTTAGCCAAGCACGCTATTCCATGCACTGTGGAAGCCCCAAAGGGTCAAAACACAATTTTTTTCCTACAGCACTGCAGATATATTCAATTGTACTGAGCTATTGTTCATGTCAACATATACATTGGATTAATTTGAATAACTGTAATGTACTTTAAGTGTGCACTGTGTGAACAGTATTATGTAGTTCTTATGTAGACAATATCTAGAAAATACAAGTATCGGTTTGAGACTCTGTATCGGATCGGGATCAAAATTAAAGATCGGGATCGGGAACAAAAAAACGTGATCGGGACATCCCTATGTCTTACTGCCTAGGATTCTAATAAGTCATTGACTTATAAGTCTGGTTATTTGAACGTGCTACTTAGACAGCGATTCCATCAGTTTTCGCTAACTAAGCTATCACAGTTAGCCTCATGCCATTCAAACCAATGGGATGGGGTGGCACAACGCGCTAGCATGTCAACTAACATATCCCTCCGTGTATCGAAAACGGTTACATTCGCTGACAAGCCCGAATTTGCAAATAAATGACACTTGTGCAAGTTTACACAATAATAATTTATTTATGTTTGAAAATAACTCGTTTCTCCGCACCATCCACCATATTTTTTATTTTTCTGTGAGAAAAGTTGTGCCGCACTGAATGCTGGGATTGCCTTCACCGCTAAGGCAGCATTGGATGCTCACTTGTTCTTGAGTCAAAATACAGTAGAAATTTTAAGACACCTTACTATTGAGCATTTTATGGCATCTAGGTTTTCGAACAGCCTCCTTCTCGGGAGCACGCGTAGGATGACGTAAAATGCTGTCTATGTAGAGAGCTCACTAGGTTTTCAAACACACCCCAATACACAGGTCAAAATCAGACTGCTACATGATGCTTGTAAAGGTGTGCGTGTGCATATGTGTATATGTGTAGGGGTTGTAACTTACTGACAAGGGTTTGATCGGTAGCCTGAGGAAACCTGCTCTCCTCATCCAGCAGTGATAGCATGCCTAGCGGCTTCTGCAAGAAAAGATCCAGCAGAGGTTGGTTGTCCTCAAACTGAATCAATTTTACATCCACTCCTTCGTTCTGGTATTCTTCCTAAACAAAAGAAACAGGTGCTAGGTTTTTATAAAGCAGTGAGGGTGAACATGTAAAAGGGTATTAGAATACAATTTATCTTTGCTGCTGAGTTAACTCAGCTCAGTCAAGAAAATGAAAGAAAACTCTACCAAGTTACCAAGAGTAAATGATGATCCAGCAAGAATTCTGCATGAAGCTTCGTATGGCCAATTGAAAGTGGCTGATCGATTGGAAAGGAGCTTTGTTTGACCAAAAATCTAACTGTAAGGGTTTTGCATATATATTTTAAATTAATTGTAAAACACTAGAAATACACTAAATACACTTATTAATGAACTATGTATGGAATACAGAAATTCGTGAACATATATTTATTTGGAAAAATGTGTTGTGATTATTCAGTCACGGTGGCAGAAAATTAACATTCAAGACTGAAATCTCAATACTGGCATGATATACAGTACATACACCGATCAGTCATTACATTAAAACCACCTCCTTGTTTCTACACTCACTGTCCATTTTATCAGCTCCATTTACAATATAGAAGCACTCTGTAGTTCTACAATTACTGACTGTAGTCCATCTGTTTTTCTGCATGCTTTGTTAGCCCCCTTTCATGCTGTTCTTCAGTGGTTAGGACTCTCCCAGGACCACTACAGAGTAGGTATTATTTGGGTGGTGGGTCATTCTCAACACAGCAGTGACACTGACATGGTGGTGGTGTGTTAGTGTGTGTTGTGCTGGTTTGAGTGGATAAGACACAGCAATGCTGATAGTTTTCTAAACACTTCACTGTCACTGCTGGACTGAGAATAGTCCAACAACCAAAAATATCCAGCCAACAGTGCCCCGCGGGCAGCGTCCTGTGACCACTGATGAAGGTCTAGAAAATGACCAACTCAAACAGCAGCAATAGACGAGCGATCGTCTCTGACTTTACATCTACACACCTAAATAATACCTGCTTGGTAGTGGTCCTGTAGGGGTTCAGGTGGACTACAGTCAGTAACTGTAGAACTACAAAGTGCTTCTATATGGTCAGTGGAGCTGATAAAATAGACAGTGAGTGTAGAAACAAGGAGGTGGTTTTAATGTTATGGCTGATTGGTGTATATGTGTATGTAAATATACACACGTATGTCATGCGAATGCACATGCATGTACGTTTTTTTTACCTTTAGTGTATGTGTGTTTGTGTGTTAAAAACCAAGAGCCTTTGACATAATTACTTGGTCATGATTCTTGCTCAGCTCTGACTGCATGCATGTAAAGGCTAAAACCCCAGGAGCAAATGTCTGGCCTTTACAAATTCTGAATAGATATGTTAAACACACACAACACACACACACACACACATTCAGGTACACACATGTGCGTACAGGAGAGCTCCACATGTCCAAAAAAATTTCATTTCTGCAGCAGTGTGGAACATGTAGCCCGGGGTAAAGTCATTCAGCAGCATGAAGTAACCTTACTATTCTTTGCTTTTCTGTTGGATTGTATGACTAATGATAAAATGAGAAAGTGACAGAAAACAGAGAAAGAAGATCTAAAGGAAAATAATTTCCTTGGCTTTGATCTGAGCAAGGCAAAAATAAAAAAATCAAATATTAAGACTTACATGAAGGGAGTAAACAAAATACCAGAAACATCCCCTTTGAGTTGCAAAGGCTAAAATGCTCACATACAAGTCTTTTAGTTGTATGCTAAATCATTTCAATATTGAGTGATAAAAGCAGTCAAGATCTTTACTTCAATACCTTCTATAAACATTCAATAATGTCTAATAAAGCCACGGAGTGTCTTGACTTCTGGTGGTTATCAAACCAGGGTTTTAGCAGTATGTATGGCATTACCATTCTATAATTTGGGACATACACAACCAGCTCCTCGCCCAGCGTTGCCCAAACTTTCATTAGAATTAATCATTTTTACCAGACTTTTATAAATCCCCTATTGCACTTAATGATCTATGGAGATTTCTGGAAAAAATGTTCAGATGTATCCATCTGTAAATGACTACAAATTCATTTTAAAGTGTCTTAGACTGTACCCAACCACAGTGAAAGCCATTATCACAAAATAAAAAACAAGGTTAAATCAACCCCCAAAATGATCAGTCTGAAAACACATACTAGGAACCGCATACATCTTTATTTTCATTTAAGCTCAATTGTCATGACTTAATAATAAAAAAAGACCCTGGTGAAAAATAGTATTTTTGGGAGAATAGCAAGACAAAAATCACAGCTAAACAAGAGCAACATCAATGCTTGTGTACTAAATGACCTCCAAATCTTGTGGGATAGTATTTAATGATTCAGAATAGAAACATTTTTGACATTATCTCAATATTTATGGCAAAATGCAAATACATAATTTGACAAAAAGAGGATACTCAAACATGGCTTTTAGTTCAATTTAATTGTGTGTATGTATGATTTGTGTAAATCCTATTTATTCAAATTATTCTCCAGGCCACCCAAGGAGAATGGGGGTCCCTGCTGCTTCTGGTTCCTCTCAGGGTTTCTTCCTGTAATTTTAAAAAGCTAGAGTTTTTATATGCCACTGTCACCCTCGGCTTGCTCAACAGGGGTTTTTGATCTGTCAGTCCTGGATTCTGTATAGTTGCTTTGAGACAATAAGCGCCATACAAAAAAATTTGACTTGACCTAACTTGGCTGTTGTACTGTAATAGTGTAATCAAACATGTTTGTTGTAGTGTGGTGGTATATAGTGTTTGATACACTAGGACCTGGACAACTTGCTGTTATTGAGAAAATTATGAATTCTTCTTTCTGTCCAAAAGTAATTTAAGTGAATGTAAGGTCATCAGCCCATGAGATGAAACTGAGGTTTAATTGGTGCTAAAGATTATGCAATTATGACCACTGACAGGTGAAGTGAATAACATTGATTATCTCTTCAGGGTGCCCATGCTAACCCCTTTTACACCACATGGATGGCCGGGTGCATGTGCATCGCTTACCTGGGGAACACATGGCACCAGGATGCACTATGGGAAGGAGGCAAGCCGACGGAGGCAATGTGATGCTTTGGGCAATGTTCTGCTGGAAAACCTTGGGTTCTGCCATCCATGTGGATGTTACTTTGACATGTACCACCTACCTAAGCATTGTTGCAGACCATGTACACCCTGGAAACGATATGCCTCTTTCAGCAGGATAATGCACCCTACCACAAAGCAAAAATGGTTCAGGAATGGTTTGATGAGCACAACAATGAGTTTGAGGTGTTGACCTGGCCTCCAAATTCCCCAGATCTCAATCCAATCTAGCAATCCGATCTCAATCCAATCTGTGGGATGTGCTGGACAAACAAGTCCGATCCATGAAGGCCCCACCTCACAACTTACAGCTGCTAACATCTTGGTGCCAGATATCACAGCACACCTTCGGGGGTCTAGTGAAGTCCATGCCTTGATGGGTCAGGGCTGGGTCAGGTGTTGCATCATGTTTTGTGTAATATTGTGTCTTGTGTTAGGATCTTAAATGGTTTAGTGATAAATAAACAATAATACAATAGGGGCAATTCTTTTTCAAAGTGTTATATCTATGTGGAGGGGTTCACACCATAAAATGCAAAAGATGGAATATTCTGTGAGTCTTTGTCTTCAATGACCCCTATTTAGAATGATTCATGCAAGTCCAATCAGGGTTACTTTAATATATCTCACTAGGCCTCTTCCCCAAGGCGTACAGAATCTGGGGATCTCGTATCAGAGCCCACTGAAATACGCAAGCAAACAGTCAGCTTCTACTCGAAGCTTTACAACAGTGACAGGTCAGTGGCAACAGTAATAGAGGAAAGTTTCCTTTGTGACCTGCCAAAACTCTCAGAGCAGACGGCGGAAGAAATGGCAACAGAGCTGACACTCAGAGAACTCCATGAGGCTTTGCAAAAGATGGAGAATGGACGGGTGTCAGGGATGGATGGTCTTCCTGTAGAATTCTATAAAGCCTTTTGGGCAGAAATGGGGCAGGACATGCTGGAAGTTCTTCAGGACAGCGTAAAGAAAGGGAAGCTCCCACTGAGCTGCAGGAGAGCTGACACACCTGAAAAACTGGCGCCCAGTGTCACTACTGTGCACTGACTGTAAGCTGTTTTCAAAAACATTAGCTTTAAGACTAACTAAGGTAATGGAACAAATCATCCACCATGACCAGTCGTACTGCGTGCCTGGCAGGTCTATCGTTGATAACATACACCTAATTCGGAATGTTCTGGACGTCTCTAGGCTATTGGGCTTAAAGACTGGTTTTATTCTTTTGGATCAGGAGAAAGCTTTTGACAGGGTTGAACATGAATATCTGTGGAAGGTACTGGAGGGCTTTGGGTTCAACCCAGGTTATATAGCTATGATCAAGATCTTATATTGTGACATTGAGAGTATATTAAAGGTTAATGGTGGTTTATGTGCACCTTTTAAAGCATATAGAGGCATTCGGCAAGGTTGCTCTCTATCAGGCATGCTGTATAGCTTAGCAATTGAACCACTTTTATGCAAACTAAGAAAACAACTTTCTGGGTTTACTTTACCTCAATCCAGTGATTTCCTTTGTCTGTCTGCATATGCAGATGACCTTGTTGTAATGGTGGCTACACAGACGGATGTTAATGTTTTAACTAATACCTTAAAAGAATTTGAACTTTTATCATCCGCTAAAATAAATTGGGAAAAAAGTGAAGCCATGTTAGTTGGGGAATGGGACGGTGAGGAGCCGACGTTACCAGGAGGATTAAGGTGGAGAAAAGGTGGTTTTAAATACTTAGGTGTTTACCTGGGTAACCCTGAGTTTTTAAGCAAAAACTGGGAAGGCACCATGGAGCGTGTAAAGGGCAGACTGAACCGGTGGAAACGACTGATCCCAAAAATGTCATACAGAGGACGAGTATTGGTGATCAACAATCTTGCAGCGTCATCCCTGTGGCATAGGCTGGCATGTGTAGACCCACCGCCAAATCTGCTAGCCAATGTCCAGGCTCTGTTGGCGGATTTTTTCTGGGATAGACTGCACTGGATCCCTCAGAGTGTGCTTTATCTTTCAAAGGAGGAAGGGGGACAGGGACTGGTTCACCTTGCCAGCCGAACTGCAGCTTTTCGCCTCCAGTTTATACAGAGCCTTCTCACTGGACCCAAGAATCTGGTGTGGAGAGCAACAGCTCATGGAATCCTACAAAAAGTAGGAGGAATGGGTCTAGACAGAGCCTTGTTTTTAATGGATACAAGAATGCTGGACATTGGTGCATTACCCTTGTTTTATTATGGACTTTTTAAAATTTGGAATTATTTTAAAACGGAGAACAAAGGGAACAGAGTGCTACAAGGGCTGCTAGAAGAACCCCTGATCTACGGGTCACGTCTTGACATCTCCAGTGTAAATGGGTACCAACTGTCTAGAATTCTGGTTACAACAAGGATCATCACACTCCGACATCTGGTTGATGTCTCAGGGACAGACTTTTCAAGAGCGGAGAACTTGGCGGCATGTTTGGGAATAAGGTCTCTGCGTGTTGTGAACAACCTCCTGCAGCACTGGAGATCTACCCTTACAGCAGAAGAACGAACTTTACTTCTGGAATATACAACAGATGAAAGCAGCACTGCAGATGAAGGAATATTCCCCCAGTTAAACATTATTCCAAACCTGGATGGATATGGGGGTCCCCTTCTACAATGTAGAGGTGAAGGGGACATGGACATTCATACTGTGTCCGGAAAACTCCTGTACAGAGCATGTGTAAAGGTTTTAAATAAGACCAAACTGAATGGGAGGGTGGACACTCCATGGAGAAGTGTTCCGGGTTTTAATAATGATTTTAAACCAGAATGGAGGGCACTGTATAAACCACCTTTAACCAAAAAGAGTGCAGATATACAGTGGAGGATTTTACATGGAATTGTGTCAGTAAACTCTTTTATTTGTAAAATAAACCCTGAAGTGTCACATGAATGCCCATTCTGTTCACAGAGGGAAACAGTTTTTCATGCATTTATGAATTGCTCCAGGCTGCAATCTCTGTTTTACTTTTTACAGGACATTTTTAAATATTTTAAGGTTGGTTTTACTTCCCAGGTTTTTATCTATGGTTTTAAATATGTCAGAAGGGACAGGCACAAGTGCCAACTAATTAATTTTATCCTGGGTCAAGCTAAGATGGCTATTTATATAAGCAGAAAAAACAAAATAGCACAAAGCACTGACTGTGATGCATTAACAATCCTGAAAAGATTTATTAAATCAAGGATTATGGTTGAATTTAACTTTTATAAGAGTACAGGGGACAGTGACAGTTTTGAGAATGTATGGTGCTGTGAAGAGGTTCTGTGCTCCATAGTAGATGAGCAACTCTCTTTCTCTTTATTCTGAATTATTTTGATGTGAATGCTAAAGATGTATTTATTGACTAATTTTTATTGAGTATAAAAGTTAAAAAAAAGTCTTCCCCAAGGCTCCATGACTCACACTGCTCTCCAGAGCAAGACATAATCAACTAAATAAAAATGAGTAGTTACATTTCCTTCTCCCCTCCTCTTAATCCTCCCACCAGAGGAAACTGATGATGTGCTGTATGTATTTAGATGAAAATAAGGTAATCCCAGTGACAGAGCAAACAATGTTACGAAAACACACCGGAAGACACAGAACAACTCTTGCACTGTTCAGAATCTGAGAGAAGATTAGATCTGTACCTGTTCCCAGGTAAATATGTGCTGATTGAAGTAGAACTGAATCTGTTCGTTGGTGATGTTGATGCACAGCTGCTCGAAGGAGTTGCGTGTGAAGTTCTCAAAGCCAAAGATGTCCAGGATGCCGGTGGTTAGCTCCTTCTCTTCCTCTCTTGTTTGGAAGAAAAAATGAGGCAGGGGTGATTAAAGACATTTAACACCTCTTCCACTAATGATATGGGATCTGTTTTAGCACTATAACACAAGATGAGATATGAATACATATAGACCAGTGACCACAAGTTGGCCACAATGTGCTTTGTAGTGGTCATCCGATCACTTTCTTAGTACCTTATTGGGCCAGTGACAACACCTAATATACTATAATACACACCTTAATATAATATTAAGTCTTAATAACATATCATAGGCAAATAAAAAAAAAAATATGTGTATATATTCATATTGCCCTTACTCGCTCCCTGTGCCCAGTAAATCAGTCCTTCTACAACTCTGAACTTATCTAACTCACCAAAACAGATAATGAATGAAAGAATAACGAATCAAGATATTTAACAAATCACAGTTACAAAACATCTGTACTTTTCTGAAGATGGGGCTTGTACATAAGTAAGTAAACTTTTTAATCTTGTTACTTGTCTGTTTTCTCTGGTCGCTTTTATTTAGCTGTCTCCTTTATCGCTGTCTGCATGTCTGTCTGTCAGTCTGTCTTACCCATTCTGATTTTCAGGTTTGAGCAGAGAGTTAATGCGACTGACGATCCAGCTGAACAGGTGTCTGTACAGAGTTTTGCCCATAGCATCTCGCACCTCTGTGGCTTTCTCCACTGTGTTGGGTTGAATAATGGTCTCCCCTCGGGCCACCACACAATGTAGGGTAAGTGCCTCATTCAGCTCATCCGGACTGATGCACAGTAGAGATGCGACTGAAAAGAAATGAGGACAGATATTCATAAAGAAAGGAATATTACTAAAATGTCTTAACAGTTCTCAAACAGTCTCGAAATAAGTCTTGATTTTAAAGTCTTGATTTTTTATTTTTCTGGGAAATGTATGTATATCTGGTATGTGAACTAGGTCTGATGTGGCGACTGAATATGATATGGGAACACTGATCAGCCATAACATTAAAACCACCTCCTTGTTTCTACACTCACTGTCCATTTTATCAGCTCCACTTACCATATAGAAGCACATTGTAGTTGTACAATTACTGACTGTAGTCCAACTGTTTGTCTGCATGCTTTGTTAGCCCCCTTTCATGCTGTTCTTCAATGGTCAGGACTCTCCCAGGACCACCACAGAGTAGGTATTATTTGGGTGGTGGATGATTCTCAGCACTGCAGTGACACTGACATGGTGGTGGTGTGTTAGTGTGTGTTGTGCTGGTATGAGTGGATAACACAGCAGTGCTGCTGGAGTTTTTTAAACACCTCACTGTCACTGCTGGACTGGGAATAGTCCACCAACCAAAACTAACCAGCCAACAGCACCCCGTGGGCAGCGTCCTGTGACCACTGATGAAGGTCTAGAAGATGACCAACTCAAACAGCAGCAATAGATGAGCGATCGTCTCTGACTTTACATCTACAAGGTGGACCAATAAGGTAGGAGTGTTTAAAAAAAGTGGACAGTGAGTGGGCATGGTATTTAAAAACTCCAGCAGCGCTGCTCTGTGGTGGTCCTGTGGGGGTCCTGACCATTGAAGAACAGGATGAAAGCAGGTTAAAAAGGTATGTAGAGAAACAGATAAACTACAGTCAGTAATTGTAGAACTAAAAAGTGCTTCTACGTGGTAAGTGAAGCTGATAAAATGGACAGTGAGCGTAGAAACAAGGAGGTGGTTTTAATGTTATGGCTGATCAGTATATATATACAACATTGAACACTCAAAATCCCAACAATGCCATTTAATTACAAATATATTTTGTGTATTAAAGTGTACTCTACTTTGAAGGTGATTTTAAACCCGATAATTATAATAATAACATGCTAGCACTTATCTAACTCACCACTGTCCAGGACAGGCATGTTAGATATGTTGCTTTTATCAGGCTGATGTTCGGTAGCCACTGACTCAAAGTCGATTTCTCCAGCGTTTACGATTGCAGCAACAATGCTATACACACTCGCTATTTCCTGTACAGATAACAAGAGAAAGAGCCTCTGGTAGCACAAAAAGACACACATAGTGGTTAAGGTTGTGTACTGGTAATCAGAAGGTTGCCTTTCAAGCCCCACCATCGTCAAGTTGCCACTGTTGGGCATCTGAGCATGGCCTGTTAAATGCATCTGCTAAACACTACAAATGTAAATAAAATTTCAAAACCTGTAACTGTAGATACAAGTAAAAGTATTATGATTTATGAAAGAATAAAGATGAATAGTTTAATTACTTAAGTAACTGGATCGATGGTTTAGAGAAAAAACCTCAACCCAATGCAAAACAGAAGAAGGAATAAGTATTGTCTTTTGAAATTTAGATCAATAAATCTCATAGCACTGAAACTTTTTTAATGCATTTTCTCCCTTTTTCTCCTGTTTTTATAGCGTGTCCAACTTATACCCAATTGCATTATGCTTCCTCTCTACTGGAGCTGACCCCCACCCCGATTGAGCAGAGCGTGACTGTCACACGCCCCGTCCGACACATGTGCAGTAGCCGACTGCATCTTTTCACCTGCACTGCAGTTATGAGGAGTCCCTATCCGGCTTGTCCTACCCTATGAACAACAGCCAATCGTTGTTCATGCAGCCAAAGAACATGGTGACCAAAATTGAACTAATCAGACCATCTCAAATGAACCTAAGCCCAGAGAAGTCAAAATTATTTCCGTATATTGTTGATCCTTACCTGTTTTTTGTTTTATTTATTACAGAAGCATGTCACTCGGTCTCTGCTGACTTGAAGGTTAAGGTGCTTGACTATCAATCAAAAGGTCACTAGTTCAAGTCCCACAAATGGCGGGTTGCCATATTAAATACCTATAAAAAAGACTAACCAGGCTTTCTGTGTTTATTTGTACAACCCCAAATCTGAAAAAGTTGGGACAGTATGAAAAATGAAAATAAAATAAAAATGCAGTGTTCATTACATTTACTTTGTCTTTAATTTGATTGCAGATAGTTTGAACCCAAGATATTTTATGTATTGTCTGCTCAACTTCATTTCATTTGTTAATATACCTCCATTCCTGCATTTCAGGCCTGCAACACCTTCCAAAAAAAGTTGGGACGGGGGCAAATTAGGGCTAGTAATGAGCCGAAAACACTAAATAATGCTGTGATTCCAAACAGGTGATGTCAACAGGTGATTGTAATCATGGTTTGGTACCAAAGCAGCATCCAGGAAAGGCTGAGTCTTTGATGAGCAAAGATCTCCAGTTTGTCAACAAATACATGAGAAAATTATAGAAATATTTAAAAACAATGTACCTCAAAGAAAGATTTGCATATTTCTCCCTCTACAGTGCATAATATCATTATACAATACAAGCAATCAGGAGGAATTTCAGTGCATAAAGGTCAAGGACATAAGCTTAAGCTGAACGCCTGTGATCTTCGATCCCTCAGACGGCACTGCATCAAAAACCACCACTCAGCAATAGCTGATATAACCACATGGGTGAGGGATTACTTTGACAAACCTTTGTCAAGCACTACAATACAGAGTTACATGCACAAATGCCACTTAAAACTTTACTGTGCAAAAAAGAAGCCTTATGTTAACCATGTCCAGAAGTGGCAACGACTTCTCTGGGCTCGGAGGCATCTAGGATGGACCATCACACAGTGGAAACGTGTATTGTGGTCAGATGAGACAGCATTCCAGGTCTTTTTTAAAAAAATGGATGCCGTGTGCTCCAGACCAAAGACGAAAAGGACCATCCAGACTGTTATCAGCAACAAATCCAAAAGCCAGGGTCTGTCATGGTATAGGGCTGTGTCAGTGCCCTTGGCAAAGGTCATTTACACTTCTGTGATGGCAGCATTAATGCAGAAAAGTACACTGAGATCTTAGAGCAACATATGCTGCCTTCAAGACGTCATCTTTTCCAGGGATGTCCATGCATTTTTCAACAAGACAACGCAAAACCACATGCTGCACACATTACAAAGGCATGGCTGCGGAAGAAGAGGGTACGGGTACTAGACTGGCCTGCCTGCAGTCCTGACCTGTCAAAAATAGAGAATGTGTGGAGAATTTTGAAATGAAAAATGCGACAACGACGACCCCGTACTGTTGCACATCTTAAGACGTGTTTGCAGGAAGAATGGGACAAAATAAAAGCTGAAACACTAAATCACTTGGTATCCTCTGTGCCAAAACGTCTTTAAAGTGTGGTGAAAAGGAACGGTAACATTACAAAGTGGTAAATGCATTACTGTCCCAACTTTTTTTGGAATGTGTTGCAGGCCTGAAATGCAGGAATGGATGTTTATTAATACATGAAATGAAATTGACCAGACAAAACACAAAATATCTCAGGTTCATCCTGTCTACAATCAAATAAAAGTCAAACTAAATGCAAGAAACTCTGTGTTTGTTTATTATTTGCATTTTCCATGCTGTCCCAACTTTTTATGATTTGGGGTTGTATTTTGCATACTGTTCCAGTGTTTTAGAATTAGGTTTATAGCTTGCAAGTATTCAAAGATAAAAAAGGAAACTATTTTTAAACAAACATGTTTGGTGATCAAATAATTTGACATATTTGGAAGTAAATCAACTCAGATTTTATCTCACACAAGCCAAAGCAAACCTGTCTCACAGGATGGATATTTTTATAACTGTCTATATAATTAGATGAAATCTCTACTGTATGCCATGCCGTATCATATCATACAACAATTCACCTGCCCACGCTGAGACCATCACTGTCCTCAATGTTCCACAGAAAATCAAACTGACATTTTAGTATTGCTACAGTTTCTACAGTTTAGCGTCCTATATGTCTGTGTTTGCCCATCTAATTATTTAACAGCTGAGGTATATTTAATATACAGACACTGATGGGAATTCTGCTCTTCATTAAATGCATAATTAGTCTATGCATATCTATTTTATTACACATAAAACTGGACCTGTAAATCCAATTTTTAATTTCATTTTTTACAATTCCTTTTCATGCTTTTACCACTGCTTTATCCTGGTCAGTGTCATGGCAGCTCTGGCTAAGTGCTAAGCTCTAACTCCCCTCAGGCAGGACGCCAGTTTATTGCAGGGCCTCAGCCATCCTTCAGACAAAGTTATCCTTCAGACAAAGTCAATCCAAATATCCAGTTCAGGACTGAACTGGATATTTGAAACCTGGATCTCTGCAGTTGTGGGCTAGCATAAATTGTAGCTGCACCACAGAGCGCCCAAAAATGTACAATATATCAAATTTTTATTTTCTTTATTTGAATTCAAAATACTACTTTACTACACTCATGTTGCTTATTTGACAAACTTCACTAACAGGCATGTTTAGCTCTGTAGCTTTTTCCATATACACAACTGATATATTCAACCGTCCTCACCTTAAGGGTATTATGTTGATGTGTATAGAACTGAATGAACTCTACAAGAAGTCCCAGTAAACAGAGAACAAGGATTTTTAGAAATGTTGGCCAACTGATAAGTATGAACATGAAAAGTATGAGCATGTACAGCACTCAATACTTAGTTGGGGCTCCTTTTGCCTGGATTACTGCAGCAATGCGGCGTGGCATGGAGTCCATCAGTCTGTGGCACTGCTCAGGTGTTATGAGAGCCCAGGTTGCTCTGATAGTGGCCTTCAGCTCTTCTGAATTGTTGGGTCTGGCATATCGCATCTTCCTCTTCACATGAAACCCATGTCTTGCATACGTCTGTGAGTGGTGGTTCTTGAAGCACTGACTCCAGCTGCAGTCCACTCTTTGTGAATCTCCACCACATTTTTGAATGGGTTTTGTTTCACTTTTTTCTACCACATCTTTTCCTTCCCTTCGCCTCTCTATTAATGTGCTTGGAAACAGAGCTCTGTGAACAGCCAGCCTCTTTAGCAATGACCTTTTGTGTCTTGCCCTCCTTGTGCAAGGTGTCAATGGTCGTCTTTTGGACAACTGTCAAGTCAGCAGTCTTCCACATGATTGTGTAGCCTACAGAACTACACTGAGAGACCATTTAAAGGCCTTTGCAGGTGTTTTGAGTTAATTAGCTGATTAGAGTGTGGCACCAGGTGTCTTCAATATTGTACCTTGTCACAATATTCTAATTTTCTGAGATACTGAATTTGGGGTTTTCATTAGTTGTCAGTTATAATCATCAACATTAAAAGAAATAAACATTTGAAATATATCAGTCTGTGTGTAATGAATGAATATAATATACAACTTTCACTTTTTGAATGGAATTACTGAAATAAATCAACTTTTTCATGATATTCTAATTTTATGAACAGCACCAGTATACTGTATATATATATACATGTAGTGGTCCTGTGGGGGTCCTGACCATTGAAGAACAGCATGAAAGGGGGCTAAAAAAGTATGTAGAGAAACAGATGGACTATAATCAGTAATTGTAGAACTACAAAGTGCTTGTATATGGTAAGTGGAGCTGATAAAATGGACAGTGAATGTAGAAACCAGGAGGTGGTTTTAATGTTATGGCTGATCGGTGTATATATATATATATATATATATATATACAAGTGCTAATCAGCTTCTAACATCTCAGCATTACTGACCAAACCATGCATGATTTTGGGAATAGTATTTTTCTGGTCTCCTTTTTTGTGGCAGTTTTTCTTCATTGTTCTGATAAAATTGTTTAGGCCTCTGGATGGAGCTTTCTTCCACAGCGAAGCAGGTTTGCTGTGGAAGAATGTGGAAGATGTTCACAGTCTTGGAAATCTTATATTTATAGACCTTTTGGTGCAGTGAAATGATTTGAAGAACAGCATTATTATGTAGAGGTAGAATAATTGTGACATGGTAGTATTAACAAAATATCCAGCTATTATAAAATATCACATCATTCTTTGTTTTTCTTCTTCTGAACAGAACATTGTGGGATGCAATATTGCATTCCTTTATGCTATGAAAAATATTGAGTCATATCATGGGTCATAAGATCATATAACCATTAGCCATTAGCTTTTTGCTTTCAATAAAAGCTTTCTTCAAATAATTTGGCCCAGATCTGTATATGATAGTTACACATATTTTAATTGATCAATTTAAAAGATCTGTTGTTATGATGTAAGAGTTGTTATGATCCCAAAAGATGTGAATTTTGAGCTTGTTTGGTCTAATTTACTTACGCTAATGCTAACATCAACTATATAGAATACTATAGAATACAGCTTACACACCTCCTGAGTACCCTAACCTGAAACCACTTCACAACAACACAGCTTCTACAAGATTTCACACTATGATTTATCAAATAGATATTGTTTGGCTGAAGTACCTCAGTGGTGAAGCCAATCACGTTGAAACACTGCTCCACTGCCTCAAACTGCTCCTTGTAAGAGGCATTCCCAATTACATCAGGAACAAGCTCAATATTTTCGTTTTTGAGGTACCTAAGTTAGAGAACAAAATAATAGAATCAGTGCTGTGTTGGACTATGAATTGATTAAAAAAGCTTAATGATTGAAAAAAAAAATGAAAACCTACTTTGGTATTTTATCTTCAGATAGCTTGTACTGGGCAAGCTCCTTTTTTTCAGCCAGACCAGTGTAAATGTAGTAGAAAACATGAAAATTAAGCTCTCCACTGTAAGAAAAGAGTAAACAGAGGGACAAAAAGCAGACAGTATTTAGAATAAATTGGTAGGTTTTTTACTTCAATATTTTACTTTATTGGTCAAAATCCACATATGAAGTCAGATTGATTATCAAGATATCATTAAACTGATGGAAAACAAAATTTTAATACACTCACTGTCCATTTTGTCAGCTCCACTTACCATATAGAAGCACTTTGTAGTTCTACAGTTCTTCAATGGTCAGGACTCTCCCAGGACCTCTACAGAGCAGGTATTATTTAGGTGGTGGGTCATTCTCAGCACTGCAGTGACACTGACATGGTGGTGGTGTGTTAGTGTGTGTTGTGCTGGTATAAGTAGATAAGGCACAGCAGCGCTGATGGAGTTTTTAAACACCTCAATGTCACTGCTGGACTGAATAGTCCACCAACCTAAAATATCCAGCCAACAGCACCCCGTGAGCAGCGTCTTGTGACCACTGATGAAGGTCTAGAAGGTGACCAACTCAAACAGCAGCAATAGATGAGCGATCGTCTCTGACTTTACATCTACAAGGTGGACCAACTAGGTAGGAGTTTCTAATAGAGTGGACAGTGAGTGGACACGGTATTTTAAAACTCCAACAGCGCTGCTGTGTGCTGATCCACTCATACCAGCACAACACACACTAAAACACCACCACCATGTCAGTGTCACTGCAGTGCTGAGAATGATCCACCACCTACATAATACCTGCTCTGTGGCCCTGTGAGGGTCCTGATCATTGAAGAACAGGCTAAAAGGGTATGTGGAGAAATAGATGGACTACAGTCAGTAATTGTAGAACTTCAAAGTGCTTCTATATGGTAAGTGGAGCTGATAAAACGGACAGTCAGTGTAGAAACAAGGGGGTGGTTTTAATGTTATGACTGATCAGTGTATATGACAAAGTTCTTACAGACAAATACCAGCCACTAGCTTTAATCAAAGAGTATAAAAATGGTAACTGTCTTTCTACCCTTTTGGTCAATTACAACTTTTACCCAATTACATATTTGTGGGCCTCCTTTTATAAGTCATCAGCTCAATGATGTTGCATGAGCTGCATTTCCAAAATATGGTATCTGGCATTGTATGTCTTAAAAGAAGCAAGTGTTAACCATCATACTTAATAGTTTATCTAGACTGGAAGTTGCATTGTTATTGAGAAGACTAGGCCAAGAGAGATTTCTGGAACTCAGTCTGACAAGTCAAATCAGATTTCCTTCTCTGTTTTGTCTTCTCTGTCCTTTAGTGTGCAGTGATTTGTGCAATCAGAAATTTGCAAGAACACAAATTAAAGTAAAATAAAGAAAGAGTTCAGGTCAGTGGAAGAGTACCTCATCCTAGAGTGGTGGAAAGATTACACGAGGTAAGGTAACCCTTACCCTTATTTTGCAAAGAAAACATTCAAAACTGTAAATGTATCTTAACTGTATATTAAAAAATAGCTAACGTTTATTCTGACATGTTTTTTTAAAAACTTTTATAGCCCGATATACTCAATCATATCTGTGTAGATGCCAGCTCATAGCATGGGCTACGTAGGCTAGCACTGTAGACCGGCTTGCCATCCAGGTGTTTGCAATCCAGTATCCTTACTAAAACAACCTATAAGTATACATAGGCAAATCTGACTATTTTGCAAATAGTAAAATTGGATTAAAGCTACAGTCTGATAAAATTATCACAACCACACTCCAAAATCTTGTGGAAAGCCTTTTTAGAAGAGTAGAGGCTGCTATAGCCATAAAGGGGCAAACTATATGTTAATGCTCATGATTTTGGGTTTGGAAAATTACCAGTATGATGTAGGAACGGTGTCCACATACATTTGCACATATAGTTTATCAAAAAATAAGAAGGGGTAAAAGGAGACCAGTTTGTCTGGCCACTACTGCCTGATTATACTTTACATTTCAGAAAGTGATGTATTTGGACTGATTTTGGAACAGGTTTTGGGTGTTGGGCATTTTGAAACAGCAAATGATTTAATTTAAATGTAAATGTTTTATAAATATACTATGTGGGATACAAAGCACCTAAATGTATCCCTTGTACATAGGTGTAAACAACAACAAATTCAGAGGAATAAAGTGTTACCTTAAAACAATGGAAACAGAAAAAAATGCACTTTTAGTGCATAAAGTACATTTTAGTCCGACAAAACTAGCTACAAAAATCAATAATACAGTTGTTTTGATCAGTAAAGGGTTCAGCACAATCAGCCGTAATCAGACTACAGGTTTGTAATTACTGCGATTAGCTTCTCTGTAATTATCACCGATGTCTTTGCTTTTGCATCACTGTAATTTCAGATGTCAGCGAAGATTCTGAATGAATGGCTTGATTATTTGCAATATTCAGTCTGTTCTGTTTAAACACTTCACTGTCAATTACACAGCTTTACACTTTCTCTAAAAGATGTATATAAAAAAAAGAGTTGATTTACAGCCTGGAACATTCTCACATTCTCACAAGATCTTCTCAGGTCACATCTCTGCTCTTGCAGTATTTTAATGTGACAAAAACAAGGTCAAATAATAACTCAAACAAAGAGGTAGAAAAGAAGTGGTTTATATATTAATTAGTTAAATACCTAAACTGAGTTTGTTATTATTTTATTTATTTATAATTATTATTCTGGGTGCTCAGGGCGGAACGGTGGCTCAGTGGGTAGCACTGTCACCTCACAGCAAGAGGGTTCAGGTAGAGCAATCCAGGTCCTTTTAGTGTGGAATTTGCATGTTCTCCCTGTGTCTGTGTGGGTTTTCTCAGAGAGCTTCGGTTTCCTCCCACAGTCCAAAGACGTGCAAGTGAGGTGAATTGGAGATTCCAAAATTGTCCACGACTGTGTTTGATTTCAAACTTGTGAAATGATGAATCTTGTGTAACCAGTAATTACCTGTCCTGTCACAAATGTCACCAAAATGTGTCAAATATGATTTTAAACTCCTAATAAATAAATAAATCATTAATTTTTGGCACTAGGGTGGTGCAGTGATGAACCAAGCTAGCCTATTACCAGGGCTGCTGCTGAGATCTCTGAGCACTGCTAAGATCCAGGGTTTGCTATCAGTTGGACTATGCCTGAGAGGTTGTGAATGACCGAAAAGCTTAGCCATTGGTAGGTGCACTTGTTAGTGCATTCTCAATGCCAGTTTTAAGCCTACATAAAATAAGGGGGATTGCGTCAGGCATAAAAACTGTGCTAAAGCAGATATGCAGATGCACTTTGGCAACCCCTAAAATATGGGAGCGGCCCTAATATAATATACATAATATAAAATAATATAAAATAATATATATATATTTGTGTGTGTGTGTGTGTGTGTAGAATATTATTTTTGTACTGATGATATTGGGTAAGTAGGTATTGGGTAAATTGAATGCCTGTAAGCCAATAATTTAGTTTATTTACTTAATTTTATACATCAGTAAGCAATGAGTGTGTCTGCAAGACCTAAAGTGAAATATTGCAAATGGTGTTCTCTTACTTTTGATCATTTCAGTGTATATTAGATTAGAGTGAATTGGATAGTAATAAATGCTTACCCAGCTTGTTGAACAACACGGGATTTTTCTAGCAGGTATTCAGAGATCTGGGAGCTCACCAAAGCTCCTCCACTTGTAAACTTCATCTCCAGATATTTGCCGAAGCGACTGGAGTTATCATTATTAACTGTACGGGCATTACCGAATGCCTCTACAAGGTTGTTTACCTGCAGGAGCTTCTCTTGCAGGGTCTGATTACCTGCCTGTAAGCGATATAAAGTTTGCTTTATTAGCATTTATTTATTTCTTCCACTATAGTGCAAATATCTAGATTTTCTTTAGAATGTGTAAACATAAGCAGAAAGCCATGTACCTAATTCTAAGTGTACTAAGTGTACTCAGTAAAACTTTTCATAAATGTAAATACTTACTAACCATGATATGACTTTTTGGGTTCTTCCATGCCACAGTCACCTCTATGTGGTACCCAGGTCTAAAAACCTTGTGGTCACTGAGGTTTTCGGACATACACTTATGTAAAACTGCTTGTGACATTGTTAGCCTACAGTAGATTTAACCCACTATGTTCAGGCTAGCTTCAGGATGTTAGCTGTGATGGTAACTAAAATGGATTTGATCTAATCTTTGTATTTGACTGAAGTCTCCTGCATATAGTAGTATTTGGCTGACTGTTGATTCTAAGCACAAGCTTTTTGGTTTCATTGAGAACTAAACAAAATAAGAATGTAGGATTTGTTGATACCTTGCCGAGTACACTAAGCTGCTGGACGAGGAGGTGAGCACTTTCCGTCTTCCCCGCTCCACTTTCTCCACTGATCACAATGCACTGTATATGAGGTGGAACAAAATTGATCAGCATTAATCCAAACCATGCTTCCGACATCCAGATTTACATTTACACTTACATTTAGCAGTCATTTTTATCTAAAGTAACTTTTATCTAAAGCAATTGAGGGTTAAGGACCTTGCTCAGGGGCCCAGCAGTGACATCCTGGCAGTGATGGGACTTAAACCAGCAACCATTTGATTACTAGTCCAGCACCTAAATCACTGAGCTACCACTACCCTGAGTAATTTAAAAGTTCTTAAAAAGTTTTAAAAGTGTTTATTGTGTAAATACGAGGGTTCTTCAAAAAGTTTCCACACTTTTTAAACTCTATTTATTAAGAATTTCAAAAGCAGATGACATCACTTTTCAACATAGTCACCTTATGATGCATTTTTCCCAGCGTCATACCAACTTTTTAATGCCATCAGCAAAAAAATGGTTTTGGTTGAGTGCGTAGCCACTGATGCACCACTGCTTTCACATCATCATCACATTCAAATCCTCAATATCCGCTTCTTGGGCGGTCCAAAAAGGTGGAAATCAGATGGAGTTAAATCCAGACTATAAGATCTCTCTGTCTGTCAGACACGGCCAATTACTACTACTCCCACCCTCACAGTTTCCAACCAAAATATAAAAGTGCGGAAACTTTTTGAAGATCCCTTGTATTTTAATCATGGGAGATTTTCCTTTGTTCTAACTTTTCAAACAATAAAAAGCCTTTGATTGTACGACATCTATTTTTTCTTGATCACAGGCTAGGGTTAGATAAATGGAGTGTCTAAGGACACTCATTAACAAAACAAGATCAAAGAAGCAAGGTCTAAATGAAGAGTCTGAGGTAATACAACAAATGTACAGAAATACAGTGTATTGGTACAGAAATTAGTCAGAACAGTGTTCCTGCCAAGCCATATGAATATGTACAATGCACCCAAAGAGGAATAGCTACACTTGCTAACAAATAAACCCGAAATGTCAACAATTTATTTATGTTTACCTTTACTGTTTGGTTAAAATTAAGCCACCTTTAGAAATCTGGCCTAACCTATACAGCAGGATCTTCAGGTTTTTTTATTATTATGACCTAAAATGTAAAAAAAAAGTTCTGACTCCTAAAGTGCAGCTTTGAATTTAATTTGAATTAGATTTGTAAAATAAATAACAACTGCTAGTTCACAAATTTTCCTTAACAGGCCATCCAGCTGATGAAATGCTTTTAGCTTTTTTATTTTTTATTTTAATACAGTGGTACCTTGAAACTCAACGTCAGTTGGTTCTGGGGGTGGCATTGAGTTTAAAAGGCGTTACGTTTTAAGGTATTTTTTCCCATAAGGATGTATGGGAAAACCTGTTAATGTTTTCCATGGTCCCGTAGACTTGCATATATTTAGGCTGATGTAAAATAATGGGGTTGTTTTTGTCACTTATACACAGAAAATAACACAAATATAATATAAAAACACTGAAATAAAAAGCTGATTCTTACAATTCTTCAGAACCCCGAGCTGTAACACAAGTTTAAAAGTGAAATAGTGAGGAAAATCCAGCTAAACACAGATACATGTGGATGCTTTCAGGGTGAATCTGAAGGTTATTCCACACAAATGCAGTTTTGTCTCATATGCACACTTTGATGATGTATTATCACACCGCTCAAGCCAAGTGCTGAGCAAAACGACTGTTAGTTAATTTGAAATTAAATAAATAATTTTTTTTAAAACAAACTGAACACATTAAGTTTAGGGGAAACGTTGAGTTGATTTTAAGTTTAGGGGACTTTGAGTTACAAGTACCACTATTGACAAGCACAGTTCCATAGAATAACTGGAAAAGCACCAAATTTATTTTTTTTACTATTTTAAATGTGAAATCAAAGGCACTGAAGCATAAAAAATAAGGGGTCCAGGTACCTATTCCTTTTACTTCACTTTCTTTTTCATGGCAGTTACCATTCCTGAGCTCAGCATAATGTAGATCAACAAAGAGTCTATGGTCTCAGTGTTAGCTTTAATTTATCATTATTGCTTGGGCATTTTCTATTAAAAAACATGACCAGCATGACATTGTGTTCACCATTTACTGTAAGTGAATATTTCTAACTGATTCCCAGTCTTTATGGTGCAGTGTAGATGTGCTGCAGCACCTGATCAGTGTTGTTGGACACCATGGACTGGTAGGCGGTGTCAGCAACAGCAAATATGTGAGGAGGGTTTTCATTGCGTTTGGCTCCATTGTACGTATCCATGTGCTAAAAGATAAAAACCAGAAAATATGACTTTATTACGAATCAAGCAATGCTCTACATATTGCAAAAAAGGAAATAGTGAGGACTTTTACGCTGATATATAACAGATCATTAATAAAAAAGCAGAGAAAGATAGATGAGGCAATAAATAAAGTGCAGAGGAAAATGAAATGTTGATTTTATCTCATAAAATATGGGAGGGTTTATACAATGGTGTTTGAGAGTACACACACACATACAGATCATATATTTGTATACCTCTTGAGTGTAGAGATCTATGGTTTGAAAGGGATTGAGTGCGATAAGGATGTCTCCCACATATGTATAAATCTGATCCTTCTCGTAACGCTTCTGCAGTTGCTCTGTTACTGTATCCTAGAAAATAAAACACAGGTTACATATAGCCAAGCCATCATTGACCAGTGCATCTGTTTACAGGCAACAATATATTCATTTTAAATCTATCAATGGATCGGCCACAGTAAACATGAGCTTTGCCTTCTGGGTTTTTTTTTCTATTATGAACCAAGGGCAGAGTTTGGTTTGCTAGTCACATCCAGCCATATTAAAATGTCTTTTGAGACAGAAACTTTTTTAGGCAACATCCAGAGCTAGATCTTTACTCAGACTTCTTGCTGTGACCTAGCCAGCTTTACACATGCTAGTAGCGTGACTTTTATGACTTCTATAACCATGGGCAGTAATATGGAATCCCCCCAGCATGTCTGTGGAAATTTGTCTTTATTTAGTCAGGAGTAATGTTGAACCTGGAAACCCAGCTCACAAGTGGTGGTCCAATTCATCTCAGATGTGTTCAGCCACTGGAGTTCCTTGATGCCAAGCTAGTCAAATAATTTCTTCAAGGATTTCACTCCATGCACAGGGACACAGCCATGCTGAAACATTAAAGGGTGTTCCCCAAACTGCTGCTATAAAGTTAGAGGCATAACATTTATTATATATTAAACAGTATACACAGTTGTTGGCAGTTGGTCTGGACTGGTCTGGCTGAAACAGACTTTAGTTAATTAATGGGAAGAGTGTATGAAGAAGTGTAGCAGTATTGCACATGTTTAAATAACAGTATTGTTGCACTTCAGTTTACAATAGTGGTGAGATGAGTGGGAGGGGTAGGAGGGCAACAATGGCACTAAAGCAACATTGTTTAAAGCAACATGGCACTTTGAAAGAAACTGTTTTTAAGTCGTCAGGTGTGTGTCCTTAAAACCCTATAATGTCTTCCAGACGGTTGAAGAGAAAAAAGATTGTGTCCAGGGTGAGTGGCATCTTTCAGAATCCCTCTGGCTCTGTTTAGACAGCGAGTTCTGAAGATGTCCTCCAGTGTGGGCAGGGACCGACCAATAATTTTTTGAGCAGTTTGTATAACCCTTTGGAGGGCTGTCTGCTACTGTGCAGTTGGCATACCATGCATTAATGCAGTAAGTCAGTATGCTCTACACAGAGCAGTGGTAGAATGTCACCAAAAGCTCCGTGTTCAGGTTGTTTTTCCTGAGTGTTCTCAGAAAATATAGCCGCTGTTGAGCTTTTTTGACCTGAGCAGTGGTGTTTGTGGCATTCAGCAACATTTTTCATTTCATCCTATTTTGGTGGGTTAGATTTCCCTGAAAAGAGTGAAATGGGGTAACATCCCCCAGACAGGACGCCAAGCCACTGTGTATTCAAACCCTGGATCCCAGCACTAGTGAGCTAACAATTTACCACTGTGCCACCTGAAAGTCCAAAAAACTAAGCTATTTTTTGCAAAACAGAGCTATTTGTTTTGGGTAATGTAAAGATTTTTGCCAGCATTATTAACAAAGGTAAAAAGTTTGTATACACGATTGAATGCTCTCTGTCATATCAGTCTTGGAATTGTAATGATTTTGTAATAAATAGGGCTGGTGGTCAGTGATCTCTTAGCATGGGTGAGAGATGAAAATGTCATCTTAAACTAAGGAAATATGTGAGGAAGGAATTGTCAGATATAAAACAAGAACCACAAGAACAGGTATGCCCAGAAGTAGAAGCTAGAAACATACTGTAGGTATGACAGTTTACAGTCAAGCAAGCTATACAGACAAGCCACACAAGTAAGATATTATTGCATGTAAATGTGGCTTGATTGTGCAGAGTATCATGCATTGTATTATTACATTTACAGTATTTGTGGATGGATAAAAAAAAACCCAAACTTCCCTTTGGTTTCCTTTATCATACCCAAACTTATTATTCTGGTCATTTAAGTGTGTAGAAAAAAACAGGAAAAACATCAGAGAGGACTTTACAATTCCATATTTTAGTCCAGACAAGACAAATTCCACATCGTTCCTATCATCTGCCACCATCACTCCCAGCACATGAAAAATAAAGAGTGCATCAAAATCCTTCAAGCCAGCCTCACTGCTGTTATGGATGAGGGAAATACATCATTGAGTATTGGAGCGATTTGTATCTTTCAGTATGTCAGTGTGTTAATAAATCACAGCAAATGTTAGTCTAAGCAAATAAACTGTTATTGTTTTAAATTGGTTTGTTCATTTTTCCATCTGACGTTTGCAATAGGGCTACTGGTGGAGATATCAGTGCATGCCTGTGCATTAGAAAACAATATAAATCATACAAATTAAAACTGCATATGGCTGGGTTTGTAGGCTCGGACCACTTGTCTTCATGTGTTTTAAACCTGTATAAATGGTGTGTTAGAACTGGTATATGCAAATTTGCAGCTTTTATGCACATGGTGATGTTAAGCTGTTTTAACTGTAGACAAGGCCACACATGTTCCAACAACTAAGTTATGGCAGACCTGTTTCATTTTGATTTGTTTTATTCTATCTGGATACATTTCCTTGTAGCATTACAGTTACAGTTTGGGTTTTCTGACTAGTGGATTGTTTCATGTGCTTTTTGGGGTACAATCAAACTAGCCTTATTCAAATTGGAGTGGAAAGGTTACAATTAATACACGAACAATAACTAAAAAGATCATGCTACAAGCAAAACAACACATACAACAAAGAGCTCAAACTCAAAAAAGAAGTGGACATTGTTCCAATTGTTCATTCACAGAAAAAGAACAATTGCAAAACTCATTAAAATCCCAAGACTGCTATTACACACATAACTCTTTTTTTCTATTTTTATTTATGCATTATTCTCTCATTTTCTCCCAATTTAGCATAGTCAGTTTGTCTTCCGCTGCTGGGGATCTCTGATTGCAGTCGAGGTGGGTATATTGCTTAACCCTTTTTCACCTATGCACTCTATCTGCCAATCAGGGTCTTTACACAGTGTTTGAAGACCGCACCCACATAGTCCGGTCATCCCGCCCTAGCAGAGACGTGTCTGCTGCAGGCACTACCAATTATGCCTGCTAGACGGTGGCAAGGCCGAGTTCAGAATCTCGACGCTGGTGTGCTAGCAGAATATCCCGCTGCGCCACCTGGGCACTACACACATAACTCTAACAAGTGTATGTACACTTTGGAATGCACACTGTATGGATGGTTAGAATTGATTTGCATGGTTGCTGTGTTGGAGTCAATAATTCTTACTTCATCAAGGGCTTCCAGGACTGTCAGGTCTTGAATATCAACTTCCTCGTTCTGAGACATGATGCTGCCTTGTTTAGTGTGGATCCTCTTGTACCTGAAAAGTTCAACAAACATTTTGACAAGTTAGACTTTTTAGTGTAGATGTGTGGCCTAAATGCATGTACTAACCAGCTAAAATATATGAGACATACTGTATTAATGATGAATAAATAGGTAATATGCATGCATAAGTGGTAACTAGGGTAGTTTTGAGCAACATTAGAAGCTTATAACTGAATTAAAGATGTTACCTGCTAGTTATTTATTTCAGCTATTCCTAACCATTTATGCTAATATATGATAAATTAAGAGTAATTGTAATGCTGTCATTGTTTCAATTATTATGATGATTTTATTTAAACTATCCTATAAAAATGATTTTATTTAAACTATCCTATATTTTTTTTAAATAAATGGAATACTGTTGTACGATTATTAGTGTTCACTTTATAATTATTATCTCCCTCCTGATAAGTAAAAAATTGTTTATTGTGTATTTTGGTTAAATTAGCTTAATTACACAGTGAAAAATAAGGAAAAATCCAAAAAATCCATTTTACATTTTATTCCAAGAAAAAAATCCCTCATCAGGAAATTTTTTTTAACAAAATCACATGTGCAATTATGAGAACCCCTAAAAATATTTAAAAAAAATAAATGTAGCTGAAGATTTTTTTTCTATTAATGTTTTACTCTTTTAAGCTGATCAAATCAGTGTTTTGAGAAACTTTCAGGCAATAATTCATGACTCTCACTGGGGTATTTACCAGTCACTCTTGAATGTGGGAAAGATAAGAGAATATACAATTCAAACAGCAAATTAGAAAAAAAAACATCTGTTGACCTTTTAAATCAGGGAATTAATGAAAACTAGGTACTTAGCTGAAAATGCCCAGATATACATTTAGGGCAATAATCTGTTGTCTAAAAATATAATAATATAAGTATTATAGTATGTATTTATTAAAAATGATTGAATGAGTTTACATCTTGTTTCTTTAAATTGTCCATCTTATATTGGTCAATATTACTTATTCCTGAAACAATGTGAAGTGTACAGAATCTCATCTAAACCCTGTTACAGGTCCTAAATCTGCATAGCTAACATACACAAGCTGCGGGATTATAATTAAACATATAGTTTAGACTAAAATCCAAATATTATTAAAATTATTAAACATAAAAAATATTAATGAAATGAAACAAAATATTCCCATTGTAAAAAAAACAGTAAATGTTATTAAAAACCTGAACTATTACATGATTTAACTGATGCCTATATATTTGTATAAACACTTAGATAAATAAATTAACTAATTATTTTTTAGATAAATAAATTATTTTTGATAGTCCAGATGAGTTCAGGCTGTTGCTACAGACATTGATTGCTCTTCTATCCACATACTGATTTTTCATCTAGTTCTAAAATTAGTAGGTGATATCTTGACATGTACCTGGTTTTCTCAATAACTTCTATCCGCTGACTGAGTTCTATAAGCTCCTTCAGCTGTTTCTGTAGAGGTTCCACTTGACCTGAGACCTGTTTAATGAAAGGATGCTCGAGCAGATCCTGAACATTTGGCCGCAACTCAAAGTCCTTAATAAGACACCTGCACAGTCAGACATCAGCATACAAATCATGTCAGTCCATATATTTTTGCATATTACATTACATATACACAAACCCTAGTTCCAAAATAATGCAATAAAAAATGAGAGAACAAAGAGACAAATCTAGACTGCAGGTAGGCCAATCAAACACACACCGTGTCTTAGGACATGCAAAACACCTGCCTCTCTGTGTTTTTGGCTCAGTGAAACTTGACATAACACAGTGGTAAATGATGTAATAGACTGGTAAAAATGCCTCTGGTCCAGTGTTGTTGAGTGTATGGCAGGTATCAAATTATATTCTATTCTATTTATTTATACTTACAAAAGACAATGAAACCGGTCAGTTAAAAGACATTTTATTGATAAATGAGGGTTCTTGATGCAGTGCAATCTGAGAAACTGGAGACCACGGGTGTTTAACTTAGACATTTCAATAATTTTCTCATGCATTTGTTGACAAACTGAAGATCCAATACCCATCTTTGCTCCTCACAGACTCAACCTTTCCTGGAGGCTGCTTTTGTACCAAATCATGATAATTATCAGAAACAGAACACTCAAACGTGTGTGTTGTCTTTGAATAACATTAAAACTGGGATGCAATGCACTTAGTGTTGCCTGATGCTGGTGATTGGATCTAGGTTTCTGTAGAACACATACTGAGTATGATTCCCACATTTTACTTACTTGCATATGAAACTGTTGAACTGATCAGACCAGATAGCTGGCTCCTGCAGAGTCGGTGAAGGATTTCTGTTCAAGATGGAAAAGACAAAAAAGAAAATTTTATTAAACAGCAGAATTAATTTTACAATTCTGATTATAAATCATTGATATTCTCAATTTTTTTTCCCATGTCAGGCCCCACCAGGCTATTATTTATCTAATAAGTATCAAGTAAAAGTTAAAACTATATAGTTCATCCAACAAACTATACTTAAAATATTAAATTAAATAAGAAATGTATTTTTCTTGGTTCTAACATAAGAAGAAAGATTAAGTCATTTCATTTTTATCAACCACTTACAATGTGACAGTAAACAACACAAGCAATTGAATGGGTTAGGAGCCTTGTCACATATTCCATATCATTATTAATTGGGCAACTCCATCCAGTTTGAATTTCTGGACAGATGAACTGATTTAACATTGTGGATTTGTGTATCTGGATTATTGAGCATGCATTAGGAGATCTCTATGTACTAGACATTATTTTTCCCTTTTAATACTGACCAGGCTGCATGTCCATACTGCTGAAAAGCATCTCTAAAACTAGATGCTACACCACATTTGGTGACGGGACAGTGGTAGCCTAGTAGGTAGGGCTTTGGGCTATCAACTGAAAGGCTAAGAGTTTGAATCCCAGCTCTGCCATGCAGCCACTGAGGGCCCTTAAGCAAGGCCCTTAACCCTCTCAGCTCCAGGGGCGCTGTACAATGACTGACCCTGTGCCCTGACCCCGGCTTCCAAACAAGCTGGGATATGTGTTGTACTATACACATGTATATGTACAGTGTATCACAGAAGTGAGTACACCCCTCACATTTCTGCAGATATTTAAGTATATCTTTTCATGGGACAACACTGACAAAATGACACTTTGACACAATGAAAAGTAGTCTGTGTGCAGCTTATATAACAGTGTAAATTTATTCTTCCCTCAAAATAACTCAATATACAGCCATTAATGTCTAAACCACCGGCAACAAAAGTGAGTACACCCCTTAGTGAAAGTTGCTGAAGTGTCAATATTTTGTGTGGCCACCATTATTTCCCAGAACTGCCTTAACTCTCCTGGGCATGGAGTTTACCAGAGCTTCACAGGTTGCCACTGGAATGCTTTTCCACTCCTCCATGATGACATCACGGAGCTGGCGGATATTCGAGACTTTGCGCTCCTCCACCTTCCGCTTGAGGATGCCCCAAAGATGTTCTATTGGGTTTAGGTCTGGAGACATGCTTGGCCAGTCCATCACCTTTACCCTCAGCCTCTTCAATAAAGCAGTGGTCGTCTTAGAGGTGTGTTTGGGGTCATTATCATGCTGGAACACTGCCCTGCGACCCAGATTCCGGAGGGAGGGGATCATGCTCTGCTTCAGTATTTCACAGTACATATTGGAGTTCATGTGTCCCTCAATGAAATGTAACTCCCCAACACCTGCTGCACTCATGCAGCCCCAGACCATGGCATTCCCACCACCATGCTTGACTGTAGGCATGACACACTTATCTTTGTACTCCTCACCTGATTGCCGCCACACATGCTTGAGACCATCTGAACCAAACAAATTAATCTTGGTCTCATCAGACCATAGGACATGGTTCCAGTAATCCATGTCCTTTGTTGACATGTCTTCAGCAAACTGTTTGAGGGCTTTCTTGTGTAGAGACTTCAGAAGAGGCTTCCTTCTGGGGTGACAGCCATGCAGACCAATTTGATGTAGTGTGCGGCGTATGGTCTGAGCACTGACAGGCTGACCCCCCACCTTTTCAATCTCTGCAGCAATGCTGACAGCACTCCTGCGCCTATCTTTCAAAGACAGCAGTTGGATGTGACGCTGAGCACGTGCACTCAGCTTCTTTGGACGACCAACGCGAGGTCTGTTCTGAGTGGACCCTGCTCTTTTAAAACGCTGGATGATCTTGGCCACTGTGCTGCAGCTCAGTTTCAGGGTGTTGGCAATCTTCTTGAAGCCTTGGCCATCTTCATGTAGCGCAACAATTCGTCTTTTAAGATCCTCAGAGAGTTCTTTGCCATGAGGTGCCATGTTGGAACTTTCAGTGACCAGTATGAGAGAGTGTGAGAGCTGTACTACTAAATTGAACACACCTGCTCCCTATGCACACCTGAGACCTAGTAACACTAACAAATCACATGACATTTTGGAGGGAAAATGACAAGCAGTGCTCAATTTGGACATTTAGGGGTGTAGTCTCTTAGGGGTGTACTCACTTTTGTTGCCGGTGGTTTAGACATTAATGGCTGTATATTGAGTTATTTTGAGGGAAGAATAAATTTACACTGTTATATAAGCTGCACACAGACTACTTTTCATTGTGTCAAAGTGTCATTTTGTCAGTGTTGTCCCATGAAAAGATATACTTAAATATCTGCAGAAATGTGAGGGGTGTACTCACTTCTGTGATACACTGTATATATGACAAATATGACGAAGGCATTCTATACATTTACAGTGGGGGTGGTCTTACCTGGCTAAAATGTCATTGAATTATGACCCAGGAAAAAATATGTTTTCATTTTCTTTGGTTTTCTTTCACTACTAATGTGTGACAGCAGCTTCGTATATTATGTTTTTGCATTTTTTATAATGGACTGAACTGAGCTCTGGCGTATGTTCTGTACTTTGGTAGAGTGTTTTTGTTCCCTGCTAACAGTATTTCTTGTCAGGATAAAATGGTTGCTGAAGATAAATGAATAGATGTAAATTTAGAGGTAAGCAATGATACTTGGTAAACAGTAATTCATATTCTTATATCATATATTGCTTTAGATATGGAAAAACACAACTAAACACCTGTAAAGCTGTGTTCCTATAATTCAGACAAACCAATATCGACAGTTAACAGTATCCCAAATGACCTAACACCACCCTGCATTAATACAGCTAATTACACCTAATATACAGTCTTGTGTAAAGAGTCTTTTAGCAGAAGGGCTGAACCTGCTGCAGTGAGCAGCTCTGGTATCAGCACCCTCTTTTGTCCTAAGACAATATTTAATTTCGTTAGTCGTGTGTATGTGGGGGAATGACATAAATCTCAGCTTATTACATGTTACACCCCACAAAGAGCTAACAGACACCTCAGTACACCTCAGTGTTTTCTGAATGCTTAGACTACCAATAAGGTTTTTTTTATTAGGATCCCATACACATGCATAACGATAATAAATAAATAAAAATACATAAATACATTTGCATCAAAACATTTTAAAATGTTGCTTGAAGACAAAAAGAGCACTTAGGATCTGGTTGACACTGAGGAAAAGAAAACTATGTATTGATTCATAGCCCTAAGTGCAGGCTACTCTGATGTTGAACACAGAAAAAAATAACCATAAAGAAATAAAGACTTTAGGACTTCAATATTTCTGCAGCTTTTTTTATCTCTGACTCTTAGAAACAAATACATTTTTATTTAATTTACATTTAGCAGACACTCAAGCAACCAACAACAAGTGACTTATGAACAATTAAGGGTTAAGGGTCTTGCTCAAGGGCCCAAAAGTGGCAACTTATCTTGAACCAACAGCCTTCTAATCACTAGTCCAGTAACCTAACCATTGAACTACCATTGTGCTTGGAATACATACACCACATAAGTAAAGATGTTCTAGCATTACTTTCTTTCTTCCCTGTCACAGTATGACCTTAAATGGCTTGATGTGTTGTTAGTGAGGAATGCATAGTGTCACGTGGGAGAGAAAGGACTCAAGTGCGGAGATTAACTTAAACAATAATTTTATTTTTTAAATGAAAAATTAAACACAAAACACAAAACAAAAACAAAACCAATAATGAACCCCGCTGGAGACCGCTGGGCGATGCAGGCAACGAAAACTGAAAAAGGAAAACAAAGATTAATGCAAGGCGCGAACCCGGGTCGCGCCGGTGCATGGCGGTTGTGTTGCCACCGCGCTAACGTAGCGCGGGTGAGGGGGTGTGTGTAGACGCTGAAGATAAAGCGCTAGGTATGAACCGGGTAATGGCGTTATAGCCGAGCGCTTGACGGCATCACCATCAGGCAGTTACTGAACCTACAGGCGCTGAAACATAAAGCGGTGGGTGTGAACCGGGTAATGGCGTTATAGCCGAGCGCTTGACGGCATCACCATCAGGCAGTTACTGATCCCACTGTCGCTGAAAATAAAGCGGTGGGTATGAACCGGGTAATGGCGTTATAGCCGAGCGCTTGACGGCATCACCATCAGGCAGTTACTAATCCCACTATCGCTGAAAATAAAGCGGTGGGTGTAAACCGGGTAATGGCGTTATAGCCGAGCGCTTGACGGCATCACCATCAGGCAGTTACTGACCCACCAAGCTGAAAGCGCTAAGGCACTACAGCAATATGACACGGGAGTTAAGGACTCCCGGACATCAACAGCCCCCCGCACGGCGGTGGGCTACGGGAAGAACGCGATCGGCGTGGCTTCGCTGAAGGTTACAGCTAATGAAGTTCGCCGATCTGAAAAGAGAAGAATAGAACAAATCAGTTAGACAGCCTCAGAAGTGCGGATTCGAACCGGGGATGTTGACGCGAGAGCCGAACACTTAACGGCCTCGCCATCCAGCGGTTACGAAACCAAATGACCACTTAAGATAAGAGGATAATGCGGATACGGCTGCAAGCGATATCGCTTGCTGTTTAGCCGCACCGCTAACGCTAACCGAACAAAGAAAAGGCAGCACGAGGGCTGCACGGCGTCGCACCACGCTAAAGCAATAGGCTAAATAAAGATGTTACCTCGACCTTGCAGTCTACACACCCTAATGGCACATGCCACCAGGGGATACCGTCTGACCTATGAAAGCGTGGATGCGCTGCCACCAGAGAACTGAAAAAACAAACAAAAGAAACAAAAGCAGACAAAAGGTGCGACACCCGCTGCTGTGCAGAGCTGGCTTAAGTAAGCCAGCCCACAGCTGCAGGCAATTCGCCCTAATTGGAAGGCCTATTATTTAAGGCCTTCCTCTACTGAGCTCTGTAAGGCTCTGTGACATCAGGGAAGAGTGGTAAGTACCACTGACGCCACAGAACCTTACAGTACCCCCTCCTTAAAGAGACCTCTCCTGAGGTCTCTAGCCCAGCGGTCCAATTCCCCCAGGCCGCCACAGGCAACCGGGGGAGTGCCCCCCCAAAAAATGTTTTGGGAGAGAACAGGGGTTCTCCGCTGAGTCCAGAAATGGTCGCACCTTTCTGTCTGCTTTTGTGGGAGAGTAAGGACTCAAGTGCGGAGATTAACTTAAATAATAATTTTATTTTTTAAATGAAAAATTAAACACAAAACAAAAACAAAACCAATAATGAACCCCGCTGGAGACCGCTGGGCGATGCAGGCAACGAAAACTGAAAAAGGAAAACAAAGATTAATGCAAGGCGCGAACCCGGGTCGCGCCGGTGCATGGCGGTTGTGTTGCCACCGCGCTAACGTAGCGCGGGTGAGGGGGTGTGTGTAGACGCTGAAGATAAAGCGCTAGGTATGAACCGGGTAATGGCGTTATAGCCGAGCGCTTGACGGCATCACCATCAGGCAGTTACTGAACCTACAGGCGCTGAAACATAAAGCGGTGGGTGTGAACCGGGTAATGGCGTTATAGCCGAGCGCTTGACGGCATCACCATCAGGCAGTTACTGATCCCACTGTCGCTGAAAATAAAGCGGTGGGTATGAACCGGGTAATGGCGTTATAGCCGAGCGCTTGACGGCATCACCATCAGGCAGTTACTAATCCCACTATCGCTGAAAATAAAGCGGTGGGTGTAAACCGGGTAATGGCGTTATAGCCGAGCGCTTGACGGCATCACCATCAGGCAGTTACTGACCCACCAAGCTGAAAGCGCTAAGGCACTACAGCAATATGACACGGGAGTTAAGGACTCCCGGACATCAACAGCCCCCCGCACGGCGGTGGGCTACGGGAAGAACGCGATCGGCGTGGCTTCGCTGAAGGTTACAGCTAATGAAGTTCGCCGATCTGAAAAGAGAAGAATAGAACAAATCAGTTAGACAGCCTCAGAAGTGCGGATTCGAACCGGGGATGTTGACGCGAGAGCCGAACACTTAACGGCCTCGCCATCCAGCGGTTACGAAACCAAATGACCACTTAAGATAAGAGGATAATGCGGATACGGCTGCAAGCGATATCGCTTGCTGTTTAGCCGCACCGCTAACGCTAACCGAACAAAGAAAAGGCAGCACGAGGGCTGCACGGCGTCGCACCACGCTAAAGCAATAGGCTAAATAAAGATGTTACCTCGACCTTGCAGTCTACACACCCTAATGGCACATGCCACCAGGGGATACCGTCTGACCTATGAAAGCGTGGATGCGCTGCCACCAGAGAACTGAAAAAACAAACAAAAGAAACAAAAGCAGACAAAAGGTGCGACACCCGCTGCTGTGCAGAGCTGGCTTAAGTAAGCCAGCCCACAGCTGCAGGCAATTCGCCCTAATTGGAAGGCCTATTATTTAAGGCCTTCCTCTACTGAGCTCTGTAAGGCTCTGTGACATCAGGGAAGAGTGGTAAGTACCACTGACGCCACAGAACCTTACACATAGTGCCCTTACATCAACCATCAACCCTGCAGCTTTTGGATTTACACTATATTGCCAAAAGTATTCACTCGTCTGCCTTCACACGCATATGAACTTAAGTGACATCCCATTCTTAATCCATAGGGTTTAATATGATGTCGGCCCACCCTTTGCAGCTATAACAGCTTCAACTCTTCTGGGAAGGCTTTCCACAAGGTTTAGGAGTGTGTTTATGGGAATTTTTTACCATTCTCCCAGAAGCGCATTTGTGAGGTCAGACACTGATGTTGGACGAGAAGGCCTGGCTCTCAGTCCCCATTCTAATTCCATTGGATTGCCAGACGGAGAAGCGTGATTCGTCACCCCCAGAAAACACGACTCCACTGCTCTAGAGTCAAGTGGCGGCGTGCTTTACACCACTGCATCTGACGCTTTGCATTGTGCTTGGTGATGTAAGGCTTGGATGCAGCTGCTCAGCCATGGAAACCCATTCCATGAAGCTCTCTACGCACTGTTCTTGAGCTAATCTGAAGGCCACATGAAGTTTGGAGGTCTGTAGCGATTGACTCTGCAGAAAGTTGGCGACCTCTGCGCACTATGCACCTCAGCATCCGCTGACCCCGCACTGTCACACCTGAATTCAATAATTTCGATGAATGAGTCAATACTTTTGGCAATATAGTGTATTTGAGATAATGTTTAAGATCTAGTTGGAACTGTCATTGTTTTCTGACCTATTTATCTTTGCCCTTGCCTTAAGCTCATTCCCACTGAGTTGAGTAGCGGTCGGGTGTACCCAAATCAAAATGCCTAAACTGAAATAGTCTGCATGGCTGGACTGTACATTGAACTCTCAGCTCCAGCTACAAACAAGTGCTACTGTGTCCATATTCTATTTTATAGATGATGAATCTTTCTAACGGCTCCTGGCTGCCATCTTAAATATCCTCTCACTTTTTTGCAAGGACCAAGGACTATATACCATGTCTGATCCAGCTTATTTGGTGTTATATGGATTTCTAATACGCTGTTAATTAAAGAGTTGTCTCTGATGGTACAAGGGCAGATGGGTCCTGTCCTATTTCAGACACATCCATTATAGACTTATTCAGGCATGAAATAGAGTTTAGGAAAATGTGACAAGGCATTAAATATGGGTGTTTGATAGTGAACTTTACAAATAATAAATGGCCAGAAGAACTTCAAGAGTTCTAGTTCATGTTACTTTAACTTGAGAAATACACTGTATTGCTAAAATTTACACTATAGGCAACTACTTTGTGTCGATGTGCATTTTTTTTCGTGTGTGTGTGTGTGTGTGTTAGCAGGGGAGAGAGAGAGATTGGAGTGCTACACAATCAAGATGACAAGAGATTACAAAAATGTAGAGGTGAAATCCTTGGCATGTTAAAAGGTGAACTAGATGTTCCTATATTTGGCTGCATTCATATATCCATCAATTCTCACCAGTTTCCCTTACCCTGTGGCCGAGAAACACCCCCATAGCATGATGCAGCCAACAGTGACTGTTTTTCACCTAACACTGTGCTTGCTGTTCTGCAGAAAGTGTTCAGTTTTAATCTCATCAGAAACAGTTTACTCATTTTGCCAAGTCCTTACATGCCATCATATGCCTTAATACTCAAAAGTGGCTTCCGTCCTGCCACTGCCAAAGGCCTGATTAATAGACTGCTGCAGAGATGGCTGCCCATCCATCAGGTTCTTCCATCTTTGCACAGGACCCTCAGAGCCTTTTTACTAAGATTGTTGGGTTCCTACTTACCTCCCTTGCCAAGGTAGGGAGGGCTTAAGGTTTTGCCAAGCTGATTCTATTGTAGATTTACTGAGGCCACTGTGATCCTCTGAATACTCAAATACTTAGATATATATAGTTATGACAGAATCGTGTTGGGTACTCCTTTACAACATCAAGAAGTTTTGGCCATTTCTCTCAATGGAAGCCACTCAGATTCTTGTCCAGTCACTCGTAATCTCATGGTTGGACTACTACAACTCACTCCTGGCAGGTGCTCCCATGTCCGCTATTAAACCCTTGGAACTAATTCAAAATGCAGCTGCCTGCCTGGTTTTCAACCAACCTAAACACTGCCACATTACCTCACTGCTGCGTTCTCTTCACTGGCTTCCTGTAGCTGCACACATTCAGTTTAAAACACTGATGCTCGCCTACAAAGCCAAAAATGGACCAGCTCCAAAATGCCTTACAGAACGCTGCTCTGTACCACACAACCTCTGAGCCTCTAGTCTCGCTAGCCTTGACCCTCCACCTAGAACTCAGGGAAGACAAGCATCAAGGTTCTACTCTTTACTGTACTAGCACCCAAAGTGGTGGAACGAACTTCCTCTGTCTGTCCGAACATCTTCAAAAGATTATTAAAAACCCACCTCTTTGCTAAACTGAGAACTAACATGTACTTACTAATGCTTTTATTTACTTCTTATTTACTACAATTAAAAAGTACACTACCAGGGTTTTAGCAGATGTGTATCCTTGGACTTGTTTCTTGTTTTCTCTGGAAGCACTTGTGTAAGTCACTCTGGATAAGAGTGTCTGCTAAATGCCGAAAATGTAAATATTGTTTTAGATACTTTTACAGTTATGGTATTGAGGAAATGGTTTTATACAAAACAAACTTCCAATTTGACTGTATTCAATGCAAGCAATTGAATAGATTAAGCAAGAGACACACAAACAGTTCCTTGGACTTCATGGCTTATTTTTTGTTCTGACAATGTGATGGAAATTGAGGGCCCTTATAAACCCAGGTGTGCCTTTCCAAACTATATCCAAGCAATTCAAATTAGAACAGGTGGATGCACCAAACCTCATTTTGTAGTGTTATCACAAGCAGTCTGAAAACCTTCATGAATAAGAGATTTTAGTTTTTAGCAATTGACTTTACCATTATGGGTGATTGTGTAGTGTAGATAAAGCCAAAAAGAGCACCAAGAGATGTAGAACATCATATATTTACACTCAGTAATCCTCAGTAAGCAGTGGAGTGACCTAGAACATCCCAAAACTACAATTAATCTGCTTAACAGAGAGCAGCATATTAGCACAGAGCAGTATAAAAATGTGCCCAGGGTCACTTATTTCAATAAAGCAGTCCAGAGCAACTATAGAATGAACTTGTAGTGTTCCAACTGCTATAAACTGCATTTATAGCATGACTGTGCACTTGTGCACATAGCAATGTCTAAATGGTTAAAAAAAAGCTTGGTTTAAAGAAACTACAGTGGCCTGCAGAGAGCCCTGACCTCCGCCCCAACAGCTTTGGAATGAACTGGAGCATCAATTAAGGTTTTCTTTACCAACATCAGTGCCCAGATATACAAATGCTATTTTGACTGAATGGGCACAGATTCCCACAGACATGCTGCAAAGTCTTCTGAAAAGTGTCTTTTGTTATAGTGGTGTTAGATCACATAGAGGTCATGCCATTTAAGTACCATTTGTTTTTAAATGAGATGTACAACAAGCTCATGGTAAGGTGACCAAATACTTTTAGTCATAAAGTGCATGTGCAGCCATGAGCAGACTTGGTACACCAAGTCTGTATTTAACAGAGCCATTAACAAGAAGTACAATGTCATTAGGGCTCCAATTCCCACACAGCAAACCTGATGGTCATCTGTTCTGTTGTTTGGGCTAAACTGTAGCTCAAACTTTTTAATAACAGCTAATATAAACCACACAGGCAACAAAAATAAGAGCTACATTCAAATAATGCATCTATAAAATAGATGACTAAATATTACTCTCAACAGCATAGACCAAACAAAACAGACAACCAAAGCTTTGGTGGCGTATAGATTGCTACATGTACCATGTAAATTAGTTGTTACATTTAAATAAGTTGTTACCGTGGGATGTTAAAAAGCGCTTTCATGGGATGAAGGTTCGAAAGTGGTGGGTTCCCATCACCCAGTTCAATGGCGGTGATGCCAAGAGACCAGACATCACACCGGGCGTCATATGCAGAATCTAACTGCTGCTCACACGCTATTACCTGCAGATATGATACATACATACATACATCACATATTAAACCTATTAACACTGAAAAACAAACTACATTTATGCATGGGAATGTAAAAAATGATTTACAATAGGTTCTATGTAAAAATAAAGGTAAATTTGACATATTGGCACTTTACTGACAATGCTGTGTGATTTAATATAAATTGACAGATACATTTTAGTCTGTTAGATTGCACTGATTTAGCAGGCTTTACATTTAGTTTTCTTTTTAATTAAGTTTTAATACAATCATTTGCCATATTAAAATATATGTAAATTTTAGTTGTTATTTTAATATGTACTTAAATTGTAATATTTAGTTACTTGGTATATTGAAATGTACAAGTGTATGTTGCTATGTTGAAGTGTATGTAATTTTTTACTTTTCCGTCATGGTCTTAAGAGGTGGAGATAACCTTGTTCAGCCATGGTTTTAAAAGCTTTTGACCTCAGCACTGGTGCGCCACACGAGTGCTGAGATCTCACGTAAAGTTAAAAGTTCATTCACTTGTAAAAACGCTTTGCTGAAATGTATGTAAATTTCAAAAAAACTTTGTGTATGTAAATTTAAAATTGTCACATGCTGTGTTAAAATGAAGTCACAGTAACTTGCTATATTGAAATGTACATATATTTTATTATTTAGTTAATAGCTATATTTAATAAAAAGGAAAGAAAATTTGCTTTGCAATGTTGTAAATTTTAGTAAAGTTAAAAGTTTAATCACTTGTCATATTAAAATGTAAAGTAACTTACCTGCCATGTTGAAATATACATACATTGTAATATTTTGTTATGTTAATATTTTGTAAGTACAATTTAAAATTCAGTATTACCTATGTTAAATGAAATAAAACAAATTAAGTACTTGCAATGTTGAAGTTTAAGTGAAAGTTAAACTTCAGTCACTTGTTCTATTAAAAAGTAGAGTAATTTGCTATGTTAAAATCTACGTACATTTTAAAAGTAACTTGATATGTAAATTTTAAAATTTCTGTATGTAAATTTTAAAATTTAGTGACCTGCTATGTTAAATGTTGTTCAAGTAACCTGCTATTGAAATGTCAATATTCAGTTAAAAGCTATGTTTAATAAACGTGCTTTACAATGTTGAAATTTAAGTAAAGTATAAGTTATATTAAAATGTAAACTAACCTACTTGACATGTTGAAATGTACGTACATTTTAATACTGTGTTACTTGCTATGTTAAAATGTAAGTTCAATGTCAAAGTTTAAGTTAAATTAAAAGTTCAGTCTCTTATTCTATTGAAAGGAAATTTGCTATGTTAAAATGTAGATACAATGTTAAAGTTTAAGTTAAATTAAAAGTTCAGTCTCGTATTCTATTGAAAGGAAATTTGCTATGTTAAAATGTATGTAAACATTAAAAGGAACTAGCTATGTAAATTAAAAAATGTTATGTGTATATATAAACATATAAGTATGTTCTTACCTTACGGAAAGCTCTTTTCCTCAGAAAGTAAATGTATTATCCTCAAAGACCAAGATTAATCCATTTCCTTATGCAAGTAATCGCATATTTATTTTATCCAACTTGTTTTTCAATTTATTGGTGAAAATGCAACACTTAAGAATTTATGTGCTGTGGTTTTTCTTCCCTTTAGCTGTGATTGTTTGTATTTTCTTTCAGACTTGTGTACCTGCCCTGTGATGCACCTCCCAACCCATGTAAACTTGATGCAAAACCTGAAGGCCCTGTCCTACAGCTTCATTTGCAACTTGTACATTTACAGTACATTCTGGCTCAGCGCTTCTATCAGTCTTAGAAATTTTAAACCCGGCCTCTCAGCACATGTGTACCACCATTTGCAAAATTTCAGATGAATTGAAAGGCTGGTAACCTGAATGTTTACCTCAGGTGCCATCCAGAATGGTGTTCCTACTGAGGTGTTTCTGCATAGACGGGTGTTGGTTAGCTGTGCTGATACACCTATGAGATACAAAAAAACTTGAATTATTAAATATACAGTCCAGCTAAATACCCCCTTAGCCTCAACTACCCCAGAGCCACCTACCGGTCAACCCTAATTACCCCAAGAGCTAAATACCCCCTCAGCCTCAACTACCCCTCAGCCACTTACCCATCAACCCTAATTATCACAACAGATAAATAACCCTTCAGTCTCAACTACCTCTGAGCCACTTACCCATCAACCCTAATTATCACAACAGATAAATAAACCTTCAGTCTCAACTACCCAAGAGCCACATACCCATACCCATCAACCCTAATTATCACAAAAGATAAATAACCCTTCAGTCTCAACTACCACACAGCCACTTACCAATCAACCCCAATTACTCCAACAGCTAAATAACCCCACAGCCTCAACTACCTCAAAGTCAATTACCCATCAGCCCTAATAAACCCAGGAGCTAAATTACCCATTTGCCTCAACTACTGTATATCAAAGCCTATTACCTATTACCCTCACAGTCCCTTAACAACTGCCCCATCAGCTAATTTGCCCACAACTACCCCATTAGCCTAAGCATCTTTAATCAAAACTACCTCATTAGCCTAACAGCCTTCAACCAAAACTACCCCAACAGCTAAATACCCCCTCATCCTCAACTACCTCACATCCAATTACTCATTAACAACAACTACCTATCAGGCAAATACCCCTCAACAATTACCCCTATTAGCATAATAGCCTTCAAGCTAAATTAAATTTAGAAACCACCTGGTAACAGCTTAACAACCACACGATATGCCTTGGCAACTGCCCAGCAACACCTTAACAACAACAATCGTTCAACAGCTAAGAAACCCCTATACACCTTAGTAGCTGTTTAGCAAAACCTTAGCAGCCACCCAGAAACACTTAGCATTTTAGCAATAAACCCACTACCATAGTAACCGCCTAGCAACACCTTAGCAACCACTTGTCATTATCTTAGTTACTGCCTAGCAACACTTTGACAACCTGTTACCACAGCAATCGTCTAGCTAAGCAAACTTTTACAACCATAGAGTACATCTTGGCAACCAGCTAGCAACATATTAGCATTTGCCGAGCATGCTTATGTGCTTGCACACACACACAATTATCTATCATTTACCTATCATTTTACTGTTTTTCATGATCTCAATAGTATTTTAGAATTTAATTTTATGTTTAAAAAGCATTTAACATCACACATACAGTGTTAATCATGTTATCAGCTTTAGAACAGCCAAACAGTCTGTTATTTGTTTTTAGCTGATTTGTCAAAGTTTGTTGACACAGTTCTTATTCTTATTCGTGTGATTATGGTAGGCAATTATACTATTTATATCCAATAGTTTTATTATTTTTATTATTAGAGTCATTGCAGTAGGCCCAGATGTCACAGCTTGTAGGGACTCACTAGAGAAATGCCCTGGAAAAGCAGATCATTTCCTAAGTTGGATTCACCGATATACACAGAGGAGCAAAAGTTGTGTTAAGGAATCTACTCATGCGTTGCTGGAACTGACAGGTTTGGACAGTTCCCTTTCTATTCTGAGAGGTAGTCTCATTATGGGTGACTGAAGTAGCCTGTCAGGTCACAACATCCAGTTCTGATTTCTGCACTGTTCCTTTTCTTTCCACTTTCTCTGTTGCCAGTTGCGGAGGTTACTCTGTCTTTAATTTGTCACTTTGTTTTAATTAATTTGGTCATCATTGGTTATTCATTTGCTATTCTCTCACTTTTGTTAGTGGCTTTTAGCCACAATATCATTCTACCTTGGTTAAGGATCTCCATATGGCTTTTATTACCTTTCTTGCAGGTGTGTGGGGATCCAGCCTTGGTTTCAGTGCTAAACTTGTGGTAAGCTACTTGAAACAATTGACTCAAATTAAACAATTGAAAGGCAATGCTACCAGTACTAAAATGTGTATGTAATCTGTGCCACTAGAAATGCATACTAGGATTAAATATCAGGAATTGTAAAACTGAGTTTGAATAAATGTGACCGAGGTATATGTAAACCTATGACTTCACCTGTATAATATTTACTTGTCAAGTTAATTTAGCTTTATCCTGAAGTAAATACTGCACTTTTGGGTCTTTTTTTTTTTAGGTCAGGTTAATGCAAATTAAGGAGCCTGAAAGAGCGTTCAGGGTGTGTTCATATTTAAATTAAGTTAAACACTGACAGCTGTTAAAACATTAAAAGTAGATCAAGAAAATGAAGCAGATTCAGCTGTACAGAGTGAACAACAAGCAAAGTGAATTACTAGTAGTTATTACATGCTTTAGCAAAACACAGGTTTGATGTACTGTTATCACTGCCTCACGTTCATTGTTCTAATGAGATAGATATTTGAGACTGATCTCACCCAGTTTAACATTTAAAGAACTGCAGGCTTCATATGGCTCAGATAAGGTTAATGTACACAATTCCACAATTCAATAAGAAAGACACTAGGCAAAAATGACATTTGTGGAAGAGTTGCAAGGTGCGAATGACTGCTGACCAAAAGTAGCACAAAGGCTCATCTTGTATTTGCTCTAAAGCATCTAGATGACCTCCAAGACTTTGGGAATGATATTCTGTGGCCTGAGGAGTTAAAAGTGGATCACAGCATAGACATTAGCTAATACTTTTTTCACAGCAGTTCACTCTTCATGATTTTTTTAAATGACACGACTTGTCTGGTTTGGTGTCATTCATGCTTTTTGTCACACCAATTGCAACATTCTGGGAAAGACCCTTTCTTGTTCAAGCATATGATGATGAACGATCTTTAAAAATGGTTTTATGATTTTGATGTGAAGGAACACCAGTGACCGGTTAAGAGCCCTGACCTCAATGGCACTAAACACCTTTGAGAAGATTTGGAATGTTGTTGTCCTGTACTGTTCTACATACTGCTCCACACACTTTCAGTGCAATGCTTTGCATAGTAATAAACGACTGAGCTTTTGGTGCTCATTTTCATTAAAACCCCATTATGACACCTTAAATTGTCTTAATCATTTTGTTTAATGCAGTTCTTGAATAAAATTTAAACACATACATAATTGGTATCTAATTTACTATCTGTAACGGATTACAAATCACTGTTTTCTGTTTTCATGTAGTTTTTACCTACTGTTGGCCAGTAAAGCCAGACTTAAGTTCATTTTTATTTTTTTTCATTCTAGGTATTTTTAAGGTACTGATAGCACTGTTTTGGACACCAAGCTGGTCCTATTACCTCATTGAAATCTTGGTCAAATGATCCTTCAAACAAAATTATTTTTAAAAAGTAAACGGAAGTATTTCATTAAACAAACAAACAGAATTTGGTACAATCTGATGGTTTTATCTATAAAGGTAATGTGCATCCTCTTTCTGTGACGTGTTTACCCTCAACAGTATTAAAATGCATGTAAATAAACTGATTTTGCATGAACTGAAAACAACAAAGCACAGAATTTACCTGAAAAGAAAAGCTTTAGTAACAATTTCAACAAAAAAGTACATTTACATTTATTATGCTGATTAGCAAATGTTTTAGTAAAAATTCAGCATTTTGTACATAAAAACAAAAAGTATTTAAAAAATTTTTTAAAAAGTAAATATATTTTGTAAATAAATATATATTGTGGTTACTTCAATATTTATAATGTGCAACACTAAAAAAAAACCTATTCTTTTATTTTTTATTTAATTGCCTGTGCATTTATTTGATGCATGTGTCATGATTGATGATTTTTAATTAAAACATGACATTAGACAAACAAAACATAAGTTAAAAATATCACACATTGCATGACTATCCTTTTTACTCAGAGAAGTCTATTGTATAGACTAGGGCTGGCACCGATCCGATACTCTGTATCGGTATTGGTCTGATATTGGCCCAAATCACTGGATCAGCTATCAGAAGGAAAAAAACGTGTAATCCAATCCGATACTGTTACTTAATGTAAATAACACTTAATGTAAATAACACTTAAGGTCATTCAGAAATGAAAACACACTGATTTACTTAAACCTTTAGACTTTTAAAAAATCTTCCACTACTGCCACAACTAAAAACACTGTTTAACGGCGTGTCATAAAAAGTGTCTACAATTGGAAGATGTGGATGGCAATCAAACGCAATGGACCAATTAAAATTGACGCAGTGTTTGGTTGCGATTTTCCAATTCAAGTTCTGTCATGTTTTTAGATTATTAAAAACCAAAGCGCGCTTGGTTTTCCTGGCAACTGCCAAACCCAGACTCGTCTATCGGATTGCCAGACGGAGAAGCGTGATTCGTCACTCCAGAGAACACGTCTCCACTGCTCTAGAGTCCAGTGGTGGCGTGCTTTACACCACTGCATCCGGGCTTTGCATTGCGCTTGGTGATGTAAGGCTTGGATGCAGCTGCTCGGCCATGGAAACCCATTCCACTAAGCTCTCTACACACTGTTCTTGAGCTAATCTGAAGGCCACATGAAGTTTGGAGGTCTGTAGCGACTGACTCTGCAGAAAGTTGGCGACTTCTGCGCACTGTGCACCTCAGCATCCACTGACCCCGCTCTGTCATTTTACGTGAGTTGCTGTCGTTCCCAATCGCTTCCACTTTGTTATAACACCACTGACAGTTGACTGTGAAATATTTAGTAGCAAGGAAATGTCACGACTGGACTTGTTGCACAGGTGGCATCCTATCAAGGTACCACGCTGGAATTCACTGAGCTCCTAAAACGACCCATTCTTTCACTAATGTTTGTAGAAGCAGTCTCATGGCCACAGGTGTATAAAACCAAGCACCTAGGCATGCAAAGTGATTGGAACACCTGAAATCAATTATTTGGATGGGTGAGTGAATACATTTGGCAATATAGTGTATGTTAAAAGATTTAAATTGATCCAGACTGCTGTTTTAGGACTGATTTAGATTTACACAGCTTAAATGAAATAAACACCTATAGAGACATGTATAAAAGCTTATAAACGCTCTCCTGCGGCTCTTTTCTTTCCACCAGATTAGCTTGGTGCCGGCTCCATAGCCACGCTTACTAATCATCACTGATAATGCCGCCAATTAAAATATTCATGAAGAATTTACCACAGCGGCTTCCCCCATTCTCACCCATGCCTCTTTTTCTATTTTGTCAGATAACTTGATTTTTCTGCCAGCGCCTGCCTGAATAGATGGGTCAGAGAGGGGCATTATCAGCTCAGCGTAGCGTGAACACATCCACCCAGCTGAAGCATTAGCACTGTACACAAACTATACATACACCGATCAGCCATAACATTAAAACCACCTCCTTGTTTCTACACTCACTGTCCATTTTATCAGCTCCACTTACCATATAAAAGCACTTTGTACTTCTGTAGTCCATCTATTTTTCTGCATGTTTTGTTAGCCCCCTTTCATGCTGTTCTTCAATGGTCAGGACTCTCCCAGGACCACTACAGAGTAGGTATTATCTGGATGGTGGTTCATTCTCAGCACTGCAGTGACACTGACATGGTGGTGGTGTGTTAGTGTGTGTTGTGTTGGTATGAGTGGATAAGACACAGCAGCGCTGCTGGAGGTTTTAACCATCTCACCGTCACTGCTGGACTGAGAACAGTCTACCAACCAAAAGTATCCAGCCAACAGCGATTCGTGGGCAGCTTAACGTGACCACTGATGAAGGTCTAGAAGATGACCAACTCAAACAGTAGCAATAGATGAGCGATCGTCTCTGACTTTACATCTGCAAGGTGGACCAACTAGGTAGGAGTGTCTAATAAAGTGGACTGTGAGTGGACACAAAACACAAAAAGTGGACACAAAAACTCCAGCAGCACTGTTGTGTCTGATCCACTCATACCAGCACAACACACACTAACACACCACCACCATGTCAGTGTCACTGCAGTGCTGAGATCATCCACCACCTAAATAATACCTTCTCTGTAGTGGTCCTGGGAGAGTCCTGACCATGGAAGAACAGCATGAAAGGGGGCTAACAAAGCATGAGAGAAGCAAATGGACTACAGTCAGTAATTGTATAACTTCAAAGTGCTTCTATATGGTAAGTGGAGCTGATAAAATAGACATTGAGTGTTGAAACAAGGAGGTGGTTTTTGCTGTTGTTATGGCTGATCGGTGTACACTTTAAATTCAGTCTGTACATACACTACATACACAATCAAACACCTACTTGTGGAATATTAGACAATTTTGTACATGTTTCAACAAGTCTTGGGCCCAAATTATTTTAGGAATTGTACCAATGACATCTAGCAACTGCCATTAGACTTTTATTGCATCTAAACTTAAACTAAACCAATGTTCTTCATTTTTGATTTAGTGTGTGTGTGTCATACTGCACTAGAGTGCTGGGGCCCTGGCAAGATCTTCATCACTAACTGGTAGTTCAACATTTCTCCCCATTTCCATATGAGGTTTTTAGGGTACTTTTGTTTTTTGCCACCTTCCAAAAACATGGCAGGGGATAAATCTACATATTACCTTTCTATCTAATGTAAATATTAATGGAAACAATATTTTGTATCTTGGGTGGCATGGTTATGCAGCAGTTAAATTAGTCTCTAGTTATGTTTGTGATGATGTAGGAATGTTCCTCCCATATGTTGCTGGAGTTTCTCTGAGTACTCCAGTTTCCAAGTAAGTTGGTTTCTCTAAATCTAAGTGAGTGAGAAAATGGTTGGGTTTGTGGTGCCCTGTCCAGTGTGTTTTCTTGCCTTGCACCTGTTGGATTGTGAATGGCCCCAGACCCGCTACAAACACAAACATAACATGCCAGTCAAAATAATTAATAAATAGTAGATTAGTAGATTTTTGTTCAAGTGTTTTTACACTTGCACACCATTTTACAACACACATACAAAGAAATAATGGCAGTACTGACCAGCATGTGAAGATCTACTAACAAAAAAGGCATACTTAATACCACCACTTGGCTTGTGACTGAATAAATTAGACTGTGGCTGAGTGTGGGCAATTACATTTCCTGTCATCACAATGAAGCTGATCTATAATTACTGCTGTTCCCAAAAAAACAAAACCCAGTATCCTCGCCGCTGTGTTTGTTTACCCTCTATCCAATCTCGGCTTTATCTAAGATACACTTTCTTTGCTGGAATAATGAAGTGCGTACCCAGTTTTAGCCACACTATAATTATTGATGCTATCACATAGTTAAAGAAGTCTAACATACTGAAGAACAGATCCAATGCAGCAGGGCAGAGAATTAATTAAGGTCTCTATGCAGTACACTAGCTTTTTATTAGATATTCTGGGGGTAAATTAGCAGTATCAGTTCTGCAGGAAGAAAATGTACCTCTGATCTGTGGTTAAACATTAGAAATAAGCTATATTCAAGGGGTCTTGGGTGTCTCAGCAGTCTAACACACTAACCCACCACAACTCAGACTGCAGTGTTAGTCACACTGGTGCCACCAGCCTTGTCAGACACCCAAAATTTACAATTGGTCATGTCATAGGGAGTTTCTGTTGCATGAGAAATTAGAAAAAGTTGGATTAGGATAAAAAAAAACTTTGTTTCTTAAATTTATTATACAGTATATATACATTTATTATTATAAAGACAGTATAAACCGATGATATGTCTTGTTTGTCTGGTCAACTTCATTTCATTTCTGAATATATCTCCATGGAATGGAAAGCAACATGAACAGCCAGCTGCAACTCTGCATCCTTCACTGGAATACTCTAAGAAATATTGTAGGAAATGAGCTCCCCTGTCAGATAATGTTCTAGCATTTGAGAAAAAAACAGCATCATTTTTGTGTTCTGTGGGAGCACGGGCAACCAGGCTCTTATTTCACATTTGCAGTACAGTGGTACCTTGTAACTCAACGTCCCCTAAACTCAAAATCTTTGAAACTCGACACCCTTTGTCGAGACATTTGTACCCTTAAACTCAACATTTTCATTTTTTCAGTTTTTTTTAAAAATGTATTTATTTAATTTCAAATGAACAATGAACAGCCACATATGAGATGAAACACATTTGTGTGGAATAACCGTCAGATTCACTCTGAAATTGTCCACATGTATCTGTGTTTAGCTGGATTTTCCTCACTGTTTCATTTTTAAACTTGTGTTACAGCTCGAGGGTCTGAGAAATTGTAAGAATCAGCTTTTTATTTCAGTGTTTTTATATTATATTTGTGTTATTTTAGTGTATAAGTTTTAAAAACAACCCCATTATTTATCATATGCCTAAAATATATGTAGTTCCACCGGACCATGGGACACATTAACAGGTTTCCCGTACATCCTCACAGGAAAAAATACCTTGAAACTCAACGCCTTTTAAAATGAACGCCAGTCCCAGAACCAACTGATGTTAAGTTTTAAGGTACCACTGTATTTGCAAAAAGTCCTTTTCTCGCCATTCGGGAACACTCATCCAGTCAATCAACCCTTTTTTCTCTCAACCCCTTGTCCTTCCTATTTCCCCCATTTACTTGGCTTATTAGCTGTTTGTGATAGTATACCAGCTAACTTATTTAACACCCACATCAGTACACATTCACAAGACAATTTATTTTCATTTTGTAATGTTTGCATCACGTGCATTAAAGTAAGCACATGGCATTGATTGCGATTGCAAATCAGTGGTCTGTATTGCAATGTCAGAACAGTCTAATTCACATTCTCATGTAAAACACGCTTTTTTAATGCTGCAGCTTTTTTTAGCCACTCAAAAGTCTGCAGGCTACAGTTAAGAAGACCCAGTGGCATCACATAGAGCAGGGTGTAATGCATGCAATGTCTATAATTCAGATACCTAAAAATGTCTTTTAAACTAGTCATACTCAAAATAGAGATATCTTTAATTATAATTTTGGATTTCTGACTCTGCAAATGACGAACTAGTGACGTCATCTGAGATATCCTAAAATACATTTTGACTCATCAGACTGTAGGTGAAGATATCTTTAATTGCCGTTCTTACTAGTAAGATTGCAGTTGCAGATATCATGAGATGTCATTCTTACTAGTCAAAATGTAATTATTACTAGTCAAAACTCATTTGCTATTTATTTATTATTTATTTATTAGGATTTTAACGTCATGTTTTACACTTTCATGACAGAAACGGTAGTTACTCATTACACAGGGTTCATCAGTTCACAAGTTTAATGTCAAACACAATCATGGACAATTTCGTATCCCCAAATGACCTCACTTGCATGTCTTTGGACTGTGGGAGGAAACCAGAGCTCCCGGAGGAAACCCACAGAGACACAGGGAGAACATGCAAACTCCACAGAGAAAGGACCCGGACCACCCCACCTGGAGATCAAACCCAGGACCTTCTTGCTGTGAGGCAACAGTGCTACCCACTGATCCACCATGCCGCTCAAAAAACTCATTTGTAGATATCTGAAATATCTGTTTTCCAGTAGCCTGGGCAGGACCTTTTGAACAGGGGTAATGTGTTCATTGAAGCTGGGACAGTAGATTAATGTTTTCTAAATAGCTTGTTCAATATCTGTCAGAACTTCATTTATAAATGACTGAAATAGAGAGGGCACATATGCCATAACCTTGTATTTCTAATGTTGTGATGTTTAGAACAGATTTTTTCACCTATCACCTAAATGATGATAAATCAGGTTGTAAGCAGTGAATAGATGTAATTTGGAATGCAGTCCACCCCCACCCACTACAGTCAATACACGGGCGTAGGCCTCCCTGCTGTATTTTTATAAATTCAAATCCTGCAGTGACTGGAGCGGTTTAAGGTTGGATATAACCAAATTAAACAAGTTCCATGACATACCGAGAGTCTGACTAGCATGTGGTACAGGATATGTTTTGTATATGCAGGGTATCGTACATGGCATTCATTTAATTACCAATCCCAAGGATAATGATGAGCCACTTTATAAGCTTTTAATTAGCTGATGACCTGGGCCAGATCCTAATACTTCACTAGAATTGTAAGGTTTGTGTTCATCTTAGAACCTTCCACATAAGTGGCATGAATGAGTAAATTTATGCATTAAAACTTTGTTACTCAAATGAGGGAGTTCCCTAGTGGAGCAGGAGATTATAATGTTGTGTTTTCTCAGCTTTTTCAGTTTATTATTTCCCACCTCCATATTTACTGTTTCCTTTGGTAATTACTCCATTCTGTCCAGAATGAGTGTGCATTTTAATCAGTTTTCAGGTGTAGTATCTTGTCCAATCTGATAGGGTAAGCGTTTATTTAGCCACTTTTTTCTCTAAGCATGTGGAAGGTGAGTGAATGTTTTGCTGCACTGTCCTTACAACATCAGAAAGTCAATCACTAGAACCTAGTCCTAAGTCAGGGTCATTAAACAAAGCCTAATATTCTGCTTTTGTAACAATGCAGGTCACACCTTACAACTGAAGCAAGAATGTGGAGAATGAACTAATATGCAGGATGCTTAACTATAGTAGAACAATACTTAAGCTAATTCCTAGTTCATGCTACATGATTTTTACACTGATTTTCGCTTACCTACAGGTCACAGATGTCACAGGTGACAGATGCGCCAGCTTGGAGGCAAAACAGTGTTCGCTCGGGACTCGAAAATTGGCTCAAACGCTATGTGTGAACTGTTCGATCACTGGTCACTTGCAGACTCAAGAAAAATATGAGGTATCTTCAAAAAGTCTCCACATTTTTATATTTTAATTGGAAACAGTGAGGGTGGGAGAGGTAGTAATTGGTTGTGTCTAAGAGACAGAGAGAGAGCTTATAGTCCGAATTTATTTCCACCTTTTTGGTCGCACTAAGAAGCTTTAAGGGGAAGAAGATTTTCATGTGATGATGATGTGCATCAGTGGCTACTCGCTCAACCAAAAACATTTGAGAAAAAGGCTGATGGCATTAAAATGGTACGACACTGGAAAAAAATGCAGTGCAAAGGAAGGTGACTGTAGAAAAGTGATTTGTTTTTGCAATTCTTAATAAATGGAGTTTTTTAAAAAAAGTGCGGAAACTTTTTGAAGAACCCTCTAACATGCTAGATATCTAGACATGTCGGTGCCTCAAAATCCAGTAGTGTGAAAAGTGTTGTGATCAGGTTGTTAAGGTGTTAGGCAGGGGCGTAATGTAGTTTCTATCAGAATACATTGGCGCACACACACAAGCTTTACAGTATTTGTGACCTTATCCTCCACGCCGAACCATAATACCAACACTGCATTGCAAAAAAAAATATCTATTCATCTCCAACTCTTTCTGCGGAAAAAAAGATCCCTGCCAGCCATGTAGCCCAATCCACTCCTTCACCCAGATTCTTTTTTTCCCCCTCATTTTTACACTGCATATCAGCACACAAACAACTTTGATCGCTTGCTTCTTGTTGATGTGCATTTCTGGACATGGTATCATTATACACTATGTCACTTCTCGTGTGTGTTTTCGTTTGAGAGACAAGACACACTCGTCTGCAATTCCTCCTGGTGATAGATCGTGTAGTGTGGCAATCTGACCATTTTATCAGCTCCACTGACCATATAGAAGCACTGAGACTGACAATGACATGGTGGTGGTGTGTTAGTGTGTGTTGTACTGGTATGAGTGGATCAGACACAGCAGTGCTACTGGAGTTTTTAAATACTGTGTCCACTCACTGTCCACTCTATTAGACACTCCTGCTTAGTTGGCCCACCTTGTGGATGTAAAGTCAGAGACGATCGCTCATCTATTGCTGCTGTAGGAGTTGGTCATCTTCTAAACCTTCATCAGTGGTCACAGGACGCTGCCCACAGGGCACTGTTGGCTGAATATATTTTTGGTTCTCAGTCCAGCAGTGACAGTGAGGTGTTTAAAAACACCATCAGCATTTCTGTGTCTTATCCACTCATACCAGCACAACACACACTAATACACCACCACCATGTCTGGGTCACTACAGTGCTGAGAATGATCCACCACCTAAATAATACCTACTCTGTGGTGGTCCTGTGGGGGCCCTGGCCATTGAAGAACAGGGTAAAGCAGGCTAAAAAAGCATGCTGAGAAACAGATGGACTACAGTCAGTAATTGTAGAACTACAAAGTGAGTGTAGAAACAAGGAGGTGGTTTTAATGTTATGGCTGATTGGTGTATGCGGGTTAGTGAAGTAGTGGGATATCACACAATACATTCCCAATGAAACACACAATTACAGAGGAATTGAATTAAAAAGAAGTGGAGTAGCCACTCCATTACTAACACAGCCTGTGTCCAGTGTGGATTGGCTTGTGGTGCTTCATTCATAAGGGTGCTATCACACCACCTCTGGAGGCAGCTCCAGATCAAGGGTGCTGCAACACTGGCTGAGCTTCTTAGAAAAGATCTAAAAGTACCTACATCTAGGCTGGTGGAAACAAAAGATAGTGGTCTCGCAGAGTGTGCAGTTGTCACTAGCACAGTCACCATGCAATGCTGAACCAATGAGCCAGTGAAAACCCAACAAGAACAGTATTTAAAGCTTTCTCCCAGGTGCAGCACAAGACTGTCTGATTAAAGAAACGCACATTAAAGCCACAGACAGTTATCTGCTCCTCTATGTACCCTGTCGGCCATTAATGGAGGACAGATGGACATGACTCTGCTGATCTCCATGGCAGGTGGACCTATTACAACCTCACAATGCTATTAGGCATATTTGTGGCTGGGTAATTATGAAACATGGCAGAAGCCAAATGCAGTGATTTTTCCATCAGAAAAGTCATAATAAAAACAAACGCTTTAATATTAGATAGATGCATGGAAATGCATTTCATGCTGCAGTAGAAAAAACCTTTACCCTGACCTGGTGAAACAGTATTGGTAGTATTGGTAATCAGATAAATGGATGCTTGGTGCATTTGAGTCTATAGTTACTCCTCTGTACACCAGGATATTTTCTTTCAATTCATAAGTAACTTGCTGCCGTTCATGAGCCTGTTATATCACACTTTTCCTTAATTCATTACAACAGACAACAATTTGTACATTTCTGCTAAAACCCTGCTGGGTAAGAGGTTCAGGATTCAGGCAAGGTTGCCCTCTGTTGGCTTGGCAGTGTAATGATATACAATAAACAACCATGATACGTGGCATACTTGTATATTGTGGTCTGTCTAATGAGTACTTGTATTTTTTTTTCATTTTTTAAAGATTTATTTATCATTTAAAATCTCCTAAATTTTGATCAGACAAAACATGCTTTTATACTGTAGGTTTAAAATAACTAAAACATAATTAAAGACCATCCTAACCAAAACATTTCCGTATGTCTGATCAAATGCTCTTGCTTTACAAGACAACATTTAAGTTTAAGTTACTTTATTTTCTTTATGCAAATTCTGTTGTTTGTTTCGAACACTATGGCCAAATGTATGCGGACACCAGTGTCTAATATTTGTAGTGTCTGTCCTGGTAGCAGAGATCACAAAATACGAGTCCGAGTCAAGTCACGAGTCTTTAGGCTAGAGTCCGAGTCAAGTCACGAGTCTTTAGACTAGAGTCCGAGTCAAGTCACAAGTCAATATAATGTACACAAAACATATATTGGAAATGTAGTGTACAAATAAACAAATGATATGTAAGTTCAGATAAAAAACAACAACAGATTAGCGACTGTATTTTGCCGTTTTACTTAGTGCCTTTACTTTCTTAGTGATTGTGCAAATGAATGTACTTTCCGTAACAAGAAGGTACCAACTAAAAGGTTAAACTGATACGTTTTGTTTTTATTGCAAAACAAAAGCGTGCAATAAATCATGGCACAGCGGCCAAAATCCAAAACACAGCAAAAAGCCAAAGCTTAACCACTGCTTACCTTAGCTTATGTTCTTCCAGATGTTATTAAATGTATAACCGTATGTTGTCCCATTAGGAATATGATCTGTTATTTTGTAAATGTGTGCTTATAATTAAAAATCTCCAAACTTTTACTGATTGTGAAGTAAAACACTAACTTGTTAGAAAGCCAGTCAAGTGTTTTATTGACACATCATTGGTGTCAGAAGATCTGATTGGTTTAGAAAGCCGTGTTTCAACCATTAGCGCCAATTCTGTAGGAGCGTTCCATTCACATATATACTCATGCTGGTCATAAAATTAGAATATCATGAAAAAGTTGATTTATTTCAGTAATGCCATTCAAAAAGTGAAACTTGTATATTATATTCATTCATTACACACAGACTGATATATTTCAAATGTTTATTTCTTTTAATGTTGATGATTATAACTGACAACTAATGAAAACCCCAAATTCAGTATCTCAGAAAATTAGAATATTACTTAAGACCAATACAAAAAAAGGATTTTTAGAAATGTTGGCCAACTGAAAAGTATGAACATGAAAAGTATGAGCATGTACAGCACTCAATACTTAGTTGGGGCTCCTTTTGCCTGGATTACTGCAGCAATGCGGCGTGGCATGGAGTCCATCAGTCTGTGGCACTGCTCAGGTAGTGGCCTTCAGCTCTTCTGAATTGTTGGGTCTGGCGTATCGCATCTTCCTCTTCACAATACACCATAGATTTTCTATGGGGTTAAGGTCAGGCGAGTTTGCTGGCCAATTAAGAACAGGGATACCATGGTCCTTAAACCAGGTACTAGTAGCTTTGGCACTGTGTGCAGGTGCCAAGTCCTGTTGGAAAATGAAATCTGCATCTCCATAAAGTTGGTCAGCAGCAGGAAGCATGAAGTGCTCTAAAACTTCCTGGTAGACGGCTGTGTTGACCTTGGACCTCAGAAAACACAGTGGACCAACACCAGCAGATGACATGGCACTCCAAACCATCACTGACTGTGGAAACTTTACACTGGACCTCAAGCAACGTGGATTCTGTGCCTCTCCTCTCTTCCTCCAGACTCTGGGACCTTGATTTCCAAAGGTAATGCAAAATTTACTTTCATCAGAGAACAGAACTTTGGACCACTCAACAGTCCTTTTTGTCTTTAGCCCAGGCAAGACGCTTCTGACGCTGTCTCTTGTTCAAGAGTGGCTTGACTCAAGGCATGCAACAGCTGAAGCCCATGTCTTGCATACGTCTGTGCGTGATGGTTCTTGAAGCACTGACTCCAGCTGCAGTCCACTCTTTGTGAATCTCCCCCACATTTTGGAATGGGTTTTGGTTCACAATCCTCTCCAGGGTGCGGTTATCGCTATTGCTTGTACACTTTTTTCTACCACATCTTTTCCTTCCCTTCGCCTCTCTATTAATGTGCTTGGACACAGAGCTCTTTGAACAGCCAGCCTTTTTAGCAATGACCTTTTGTGTCTTGCCCTCCTTGTGCAAGGTGTCAATGGTCGTCTTTTGGACAACTGTCAAGTCAGCAGTCTTCCCCATGATTGTGTAGCCTACAGAACTAGACTGAGAGACCATTTAAAGGCCTTTGCAGGTGTTTTGAGTTAATTAGCTGATTAGAGTGTGGCACCAGGTGTCTTCAATATTGTACCTTGTCACAATATTCTAATTTTCTGAGATACTGAATTTGGGGTTTTCATTAGTTGTCAGTTATAATCATCAACATTAAAAGAAATAAACATTTGAAATATATCAGTCTGTGTGTAATGAAAGAATATCAGAGAGAGTCAGAGAGGTTTTATTGTCATTTCAGCTACATACAAGTACATATTGAAACAAAACAGCGTTCCTCTATGATCACGGTGTAACACGGTACAAAAAAGTGCAAGACAAAACAGTGTAAATACAAAACAGTGTAAGTACAACAATAAATACAAAAAATCCTATAATAAATAACTACAAAAGATATTCCTAATTATCCCTAATCTAAACAAGTAATTAAAAATCAGGACTAAAGACAAGTGTTAGTACATGATGGTGAATAGATGGTACAATGGTTCATGAGGTAGTGACATGTTGTACATTAGCAGCGTAAAATTGGCAATGGAGCCTAAGAAGTAAATAAGGTGCAAAAATACAAAAACACTTTTTCAATATTTGAATAAACAGGTAAAAACAGTCTAACATAGTCAATATACTGTAGTTCAGTGTGTGGCAGCAGAAAAATTTCCGGAGGAAATTGTTACAGTACTGAGTTGAGGAGTCTGATTGCTTGTGGGATAAAACTGTTACACAGTCTGGTTGTGTTAGTCCGGATGCTGCAGTATCGTCTCCCAGACGGGAGCAGAGTAAAAAGTCCATGTGATGGATGGGTTGGATCGTCCACAATGCTTAGAGCTTTGCGGATGCAGCGGGTGTTAAAAATGTCCATGAGAGATGGAAGAGCAACCCCGATGATCTTTTCAGCTGTCCTCACTACTCGCTGGAGAGTCCTGCGGTCCGACGCAGTACAATTTCCGAACCAGACAGTGATGCAGCCGCTCAGGATGCTCTCGATTGTTCCTCTGTAGAACGTGGTGAGAATGGGGGGTGGCAGATGAGCTTTCCTCAGTCTTCTCAAAAAGTAGAGACGCTGCTGGGCTTTCTTGGTGATGGAACTGGTGTTGAGGGTCCAGGTGAGATTCTCTTCCAGATGAACACCGAGAACTTTGGTGCTCTTGACGATCTCAACAGATGAGCTGTCGATGTGCAGTGGGCAGTGGTCCCTTAGTGTCTTTCTAAAGTCAATGACCATCTCTTTGGTTTTATCCACATTCAGAGACAGGTTGTTGACTTGGCAACAGTCCGTTAGATGTTGTATCTCCTCTCTGTACGCTGACTCATTGTTGTTGCTGATGAGTCCCACCACAGTTGTGTCATCTGCAAACTTAACGATGGAATTCGAGCTGTGCATTGCTGTACAGTCGTGCGTAAGCAGAGTAAACAGCAGTGGACTGAGCACACAGCCTTGGGGAGCGCCGGTGCTCAGTGTGGTGGTGCTGGAGGTGTTCTTACCGATCCGGACGGACTGAGGTCTCTTAGTCAAGAAATCCAGGATCCAGTTGCAGAGAGAGGTGTTCAGGCCCAGCGTGCTCAGCTTTCCAATTAGATGCTGAGGAATGATGGTGTTGAATGCTGAGCTAAAGTCTATGAACAGCATCCTGACGTAAGTGTTCTTTCTGTACAGGTGTGTAGAAGCCAGGTGGAGTGTAGTGGATATGGCGTCATCCGTTGAGCGGTTAGGATGGTACGCAAACTGCAGTGGGTCCATGGTGGGAGGCAGTAGTGTCTTAATATGCCTCATGACTAGTTTCTCGAAGCACTTCATGATGATAGGCGTGAGTGCTACGGGACGATAGTCGTTGAAGCATGACACAGATGACTTCTTTGGCACGGGTACGATGGTGGTCATCTTGAGGCACGTTGGAACGATGGCGCTGCTCAGGGAGATGTTGAAGATGTCAGTGAATACATCTGCCAGCTGGTCTGCACATCCTTTGAGCACTTGGCCAGGAATGTTGTCTGGTCCAGAAGCCTTCTGTGGGTTGACTCTGTGCAGAGTTCTCCTCACATCCGCTGTGGTGAGACGAAGCACCTGGTCGTCACAAGGTGGGGTCATCTTCCTCGCCAACATGTTGTTCTGCACCTCGAACCGAGCGTAGAAGTCATTCAGCGCATCTGGAAGGGAGGCATCACTGTCACAGACGGGTGGAGTCGTCCTGTAGTTGGTGATGGCCTGGATGCCCTGCCACAAGCGCCGTGTGTCACCGCTGTTCTGGAAGTGGCTGTGGATGTTCTGGCCGTGTGCGCGCTTTGCTTCTCGGATTGCCCGGGACAGTCTGGCTCTCGCTGTTCTCAGAGCCGGCTGGTCACCTGCTTTAAAAGCGGAGTCTCGGGCCCTCAGCAGTGCACGCACCTCTGGAGTCATCCACGGCTTCTGGTTGGGTCTGGAAGCGATGGTTCTAGTGGTAGTAATATAATATACAGGTTTCACTTTTTGAATGGAATTACTGAAATAAATCAACTTTTTCATGATATTCTAATTTTATGACCAGCACCAGTATATATATACTAACTAATGTTAACACATACTGACGCATTTTTTGCGAGTCATGATTCGAGTCTGAAGTCCTGGTTTACCTGTTCCTACTCAGTGCTTGTTGTTTTGCTCTGATTAATGCTGATTCGTTTTTAAACAAATATTTTTAACAAGCATATTTACAAACTGTTCTTGTTTTCTTATTTTGTATCCTTGTACATTTTTCCTGTGTTAATTTTGTTTAGTTTCAGATCTTTAAAATTATACAAGTGGGTATAAACCCAGTAGCATCATACAGGTGGATATACACCCAGTAGCATTGTACAAGTGGCCATTTACCTTCAGCTCTCTCTGCAGAAAAAAAACGATCACTGCCAGCCATGTAGCCCAATCCACTTGATTGCTCGTTCTTGTTGACGTGCATTCATGGAAATGGTATCATTAAACCCCTTGACACTTCTCGAGTGAGTTTTCATTTGGAAGACCAGGCAGACTCATCTGAGATTCCTCCTGGTAATAGACTGTGTAGTGTGTGCACCTCACCGATCAATCGTATAGTGTGAAAACCACAATGACTTAAAAGACTCCCGAATTAAAGAGATTAAGTTGTGTAGTGTAAGCTGTATAGCAATTTGAACACTTTGAAAGTTTTGCAGTGAGAACGCAGCATAAAGAGCCACAAACAAAAATGAAACTACAAAATAAAGGGTGGCTAAAATAACAGAAATAAGTGGAGTGGGCATATCACACTTCACAAGATGGCCTTAGAAATAAAAGAGATGTTTGTCTTACAAGGACATAAGCCTATAGACATAAGTTCCTAGCAAATGTGGAAAATTCAGGTTGCCATGCGCTCACCCACAGGGACACTGGCAACACATTCCCAATGAAACACACAATTACAGAGGAAAGTAGTAAACTGAGATACCTGACCACTACCTACACGGTCACTGCTACTGGGTTTTTACCCACATGGACAATAAAGTGGGCATAAACCAAGCAGCCTCATATAGGTGAGTAACAAACCCATTAACACTATACAGATGGATATAAACTTAGTAACACCATACAGGCGTGTATAAACTCAGGAACACCTTACAGGTGTGTATAAACCCAATAACACTATACAAGTGAGTATAAACTTAACACTATACAGGTGGGTATAAACACAATAACACAGTGCCACCATGCCGCCCTTCCCTACATGACCTGTCACCTCACAGCAAGAAGGTCCCGGGCAAGCTTTATTATTTCATGGCTCCAGATAATAACAGATCTGATAAAAAATCAGAACTATACTGTCCAACTTACAGAAGCTAATTTTTTGTTCACAATATTTAATTGAAATATAAAACATAACAATTCAAAAGAGTAAAAAAGTCTATAAGGCAACTTTCATATTAAAGAGTCAGACAAGCTGTTTAAAGGTTTTGTTTCATTTTTGGAACCCATACTGGGAATACAAATTGCAGTGTTAGCTCTGTGACGTTAAATAAGCTGTCAGGTTTAGTCGTGACTAAAGAAAAAGTTTTTGCTGACTGTCACTTCAGTCGATTTAAATTATAACATATGAGTCATCACTCTATTGCTTTTTCTTCATTGCTCCACTGGGTGTCCTATCTCATCCTCTTCCTCCATATGCACAAAAACATGATGCCCCACGGCCCCCACCGTTATCTCCACCAACAGACTAATTACAGGCTTTATTTGAATCCTTACTGTGGCTGATAGTCCTATTAAAGAGTGGGGGGTGTCAGTAACTCCTCTAAAGAAAAGCAGTCTGGTAAATCTGGGTGAATATGTTAAGAGTGGATTTGTCAATGAAGTAGAGACACTTTATAATCATGGGGGTGCAGTGGTAGCCTAGTGGGTAGAGCTTTGGGCTATCACTCGGAGGATTGTCAGTTCAAGTCCAGTCTCTGCTATGCAGCCACTGTTGGGGCCTTGAGCAAGGCCCTTAACCCTGTCTGCTCCAGGGGCGCCGTACAATGGCTGGCCCTGCGCTCTGACCCCAGCTTCCAAACAAACTGGGATATGCGGTAAAATAATTTTATTGTACTGTACAACTGTATATGTTTACTGTATATGACAAATAAAAGCATTCTTCTCATCTTTCATAGAGACTGTGTACTACTGGGGTGGCCATTTTCATAACCCAAAAACATATGATGCATGTACAGCCATGGCCTAGTGGTTAGGGTACTGGACTAGTAATTTGAAGGTTGCTGGTTCAAGCCCCACCACTGCCTAGTTGCTGCTGTTGGGCCCTTGAGCAAGGTCCTTAACCCTCAATTGCTCAGATTGTACACTGTAACTGTACTGTACGTCGCTTTGGATAAAGGCATCTGCTAAATGCTGAAAATGTAAATGATGCCAAGGACAGGGTGCTTACAAAACACAAAATAAAAAATCTGTAATCTATGTAACAATGTTGCCACCAAACTTACCTGAAACAAGAGATCTAAAGGAAAAAAGTACTTAAGCCTGATAAAATAATTTTTTTTTAATGTATACATCATTTAGAATACGCATCATTGTGAAAAGACATTTCCCAGTTGAACTAATCAACCAGTTTAAAATGGAACTATTTGAACAAGCAGTCTTCTTGAGGTATCTAGAGGAACATTATTCCACAACTAAAAGAAAAAAGTTGTTCAATCAGTTTGGAAAGTCATTTTAAAGGTGTTGGGTGTTTAACAAACCACAGTATTTATTTATTAGCATTTTAATGTCATCAGTTCACAAGTTTAATGTCGAACACGGTCATGGAAAATTTTGTATTTCTAATTCACCTCACTTGAATGTCTTTGGACTGTGGGAGGAAACCGGAGCTCCTGGAGGAAACCCTCGCAGACATGGGGTTGCAACATGCAAACTCCACACAGAAAGGACTCAGACTGTCCCACCTGGGGATCAAACCCAGGACCTTCTTGCTGTGAGGCAACAGTGCTACCCACTGAGCCACAGTGCCACCCTCAAAAAAAACTGTAAGAGCTAGTATTTTAAAATGGGAAAAGCTTGTAACAGTTGTGAATATCCTCAGGTCTGACTGTCCTGCTGAAAGTCTGAAATACTCAAACTCACGAGTTTGAATCTCAGCAGAGTCACCAACCTTGCCAGGGGTCCATACAAAGACAATAAATCATGTTTGAGGGAGGGCAAATTGAACAGGGTCTCCTGCCACCATTGATTGATAGGTAAAACATTAACACGTCAAAATAAGACTGTACAAAATGTACAACATTTGACAACACTGCAAAATGGCTTATATTCCATTGAGCGCTATTAAAAAATATACACTGCCTGGCCAAAAAAAAGGTCACACACTCTAATATTTTGTTGGACCACCTTTAGCTTTGATTACGGCACGCATTCGCTGTGGCATCGTTTCCACAAGCTTCTGCAATGTCATTTATTTCTGTCTAGAGTTGCATTATTTTTTCCCCAAGATCTTGTATTGATGATGGGAGATTTGGACCACTGCGTCTTCTCCAGCACATCCCAAAGATTCTCAATGAGGTTCAGGTTTGGACTCTGTGGTGGCCAAATGACCTTCTTCCATTGCTCCAGAGGCCAATCTTTATGCTCCCTAGCAAATTGAAGCCGTTTTTGCCGGTTAGCCTCACTGACAAGTGGTTTTCTTAAGGCTACACAGCTGTTTAGTCCCAATCCCTTGAGTTCCCTTCGCATTGTGCGTGTGGAAATGCTCTTACTTTCACTATTAAACATATCCCTGAGTTCTACTGTAGTTTTTCTACCATTTCACCAAACATTTAAGTGATCGCCAATCACAATCATTCAAGATTTTTTTTTCCGACCCCATTCCTTCCTCGAAGATGATGTTTCCCCACTGTCCTTCCACTTTTTAATAATGCGTTGGACAGTTCTTAACCCGATTTTAGTAGTTTCAGCAATCTCTTTAGATGTTTTCTCTGCTTGATGCATGCCAATAATTTGACCCATCTGAAACAGATTAACATCTTTTCCACTACCACAGGATGTGTCTTTTAACATGGTTGTTTAACAAATGAGAAGCTACTCACTGCATCAGTTAGGGTTAAATAACTTGTTGCCAGCTGAAACATAATCACCCATGCAGTAATTATCCAATAGGAGGCTCTTACCTATTTGCTTAGTTAAATCCAGGTGGTGACTTTTTTTTTGGCCAGGCAGTGTATTTTATTGTCATTTTGTATTCTGAATTTTAAACACAAAACCTGGTGTGACCAGGGCTCAACAGATGTCACAAAAAGATGAAACACAAGAAGAAAAAAACATAATCTATTACTAAACCCAAATCTCCAGTCTAGTCTAAGCTGTGTTTTGCAAATGCAGTTATTGCAACAGTACAATCACAATTAAGCAGTTTATTTTTGCTCTATAAGCCACACAAAGCTCATTTAAAGCACAGTCATTCTTTCTTCAGGCTGGCTTGAGGAACACTTCTACAAGACTTCTCACAAACCCAGATCTGCCTGCCTCCAATGCATTGTTTCCTCTACACTATATAACCAAATGCATGTGGACACTTAACTAAGAGCTTCGACTAAAACCCTCCAAACACCCAAACCACCCACAAGGTCAGAACGAAACCCATCAAATGACCAATTTTATGTCATAAACAAACATTGTAAGCACTTTTAACTGTGCAATTTTAGACTGACAGTTTGGATATAAAACTATATTATGGCACCCAGGTGGCACAGCAGTAAAACACGCTAGCACACCACAGCTGACATTTCGAACTCGTCAGTTCGAAACTCAGCTCTGCCATCCGGCTGGGCTGGGTGCCTACATACATAACAATTGGCTGTTGTTCATACAGGGTGGGAGCCAGATAGGGACTCCTCATAACTGAGGCTATTACGACCTCTGCTGGCTGATTGATGGCGCCTGCACAGAGTCGGGGGATAATGCATTGATCAGGGTGTGGCTCTCCGTACACAAAGCTGATCAGCATATGAACTCACCTCGTGCAGGTGAAAAGATGCAGTCGGCTACTGCACATGTGTTAGTCTCTCCTCAATCAGCAGTGGGCATCGGCATCAGTAAAGAGGAAGCATAATGCAATTGGGTAATTGGATACGCTAAAAATCGGGAGAAAAGGGGGAAACAATAGGCAAAGGAAGGAATACCTTGACAGCACGCCAATGTACTGCAGGGCTTCAGCCATCACCCAAACCCATAAATATAGCCAATCATGTCTGTCTAGACACCTCTCCAGCTGATAGCACTGCTGAGATTTAAACTTGGGTCTTAGTGGTGGTGAGCTAGCATAATAGACTGCTGCACCACCTGAGCACACAAAATCTTTTATCATATTATTCAAAGTAAATTTGCCATTCCTGTGTTTTAATCGATATATTTGTAAAGCAGGCTCAAAACATTACAAAAAAACTGGTATTGTGATTAGTTGTATTGTAAAAAGCTCTCTATTGCTTTTCAGCAGGCACCATGCGTATGTGACCAAGCTGCAGCTCTTAAGATCTACCCCATTTACAGCCTGAATAAAAATCCACACATTTTATCTTAAGCGTAATGAAAAAAGATGTTTTTAAAAGCATGGAGGAACTCAATGAGTCAGTGAATTTGGTGGGTTTGAATTCTGTGGCTGTGTTTCCATACTTATACGCTGCAATGTGCCAAGCTCCATTTGTTTATAAAATGCTAAAAGCAAATGAGCAGCCATCATGAGTGCATTTTAATTTGTGCTGCCCTGAGGACAATGGGTAGAGGGGGTGGGGGTAATGGAACAGCCTCCTCCTCCTCTGTGCTCTTAGAAATGCATTAACAAAGGGACATAAGTAGCACAGAATTAGCATCAGATTAGCATCCAAGTTAATGGATCTGAGCCACATGCAAAAGCACAATTTTCCCTCTGAATCAGCTACAGACTTAAGCACATCATACTGCTGCTTTCCTAATTCACTGTTTTAACTACTTACCAAAGTCAACCAGCTTGATCTCTCCCTGAGTGGTCAGAAGGATGTTGTTTCCTTTTATGTCACGATGGATGGTTTTGTTTTCATGCAAGTGCTGTAGGCCCTGCAGAGGAACAATAAGACATGCTGATTTACAATTTCATGCTCATCTTAAAGCAAAGTACGTACTATAGGTTACTAGTAAATGAAGAAAATAATAATTTGGTGCATATTTGAATGTATACAGCGGACAAAATATTTCAAAAAGGTATCAGCATGATCAGTCAATAAACCAGTACGGCCTAATTTCACCTCAAGTACTGTCTGTTTTTTTATAGTTCTCTTCTACATGCTCTTATAAAAATCATGCCTTGTTTATAGAATAGAATAGAATGCCTTTATTTGTCATTTATACATACACTGATCAGCCATAACATTAAAACCACCTCCTTGTTTCTACACTCATTGTCCATTTTATCAGCTCCACTTACCATATAGAAGCACTTTGTAGTTCTACAATTACTGACTGTAGTCCATCTGTTTCTCTACATACCTCTTTAGCCTGCTTTCAACCTGTTCTTCAATGGTCAGGACCCCCACAGGACCACCACAGAGCAGGTATTATTTGGGTGGTAGCTCATTCTCAGCACTGCAGTGACACTGACATGGTGGTGGTGTGTTAGTGTGTGTTGTCCTGGTATGAGTGGATAAGACACAGCAATGCTGCTGGAGTTTTTAAACACCTCACTGTCACTGCTGGACAGAATAGTTCACCAACCAAGAATATATCCAGCTAACAGCGCCCCGTGGGCAGCGTCCTGTGACCACTGATGAAGTTCTATAAGATGACCAACTCAAACAGCAGCAATAGATGAGAGATCGTCTTTGACTTTACATCTACAAGGTGGACCAACTAGTTAAGAGTGTCTAATATAGTGGACAGTGAGTGGACACGGTATTTAAAAACTCCAGCAGCGCTGCTGTGTCTTATCCACTCATACCAGCACAACACACACTAACACACCACCACCATGTCAGTGTCACTGCAGTGCTGAGAATCATCCACCACCCAAATAATACCTGCTTTGTAGTGGTCCTGGGAGAGTCCTGACCATTGAAGAACAATATGAAAGGGGGCTAACAAAGCATCCAAAGTAACAGATGGACTACACTCAGTTATTGTAGAACTACAAAGTGCTTCTATATGGTAAGTGAAGCCGATAAAATGGACTGTAAGTGTAGAAACAAGTAGGTGGTTTTAATGTTATGGCTGATCAATGTATACAGGTGTACACTACGACTAAATTCTTTCTTTGCATATCCCAGCTTGTTTGGAAGCTGGGGTCAAGGCTCATGGTCAGCTATTGCATGGCGCCCCTGGAGCTGAGAGGATTAAGGGCCTTGCTTAAGGGCCCAACAGTGGTTGCATGGCAGAGCTGGAATTCGAACCAAATTATCCTGAAAGGCAGCCTAGCTATGAAGTTCAGCTTTGAGACATTTGAGATGTTTTGGTTGAGACTGGATTGTGAAGATTTGTGGGTATTTAACTGTGTGTAACTTCACTCGATAGTTTAATGTTTACTGGTTCTTAAACCTTTTTAATTACAAGTTTAATAAACACAATAGCAGGCAGGCAATAGCCCACTGCTGCTGGGATTCAGGGTTTGAATCACGGGTACTATCGGCCACTAGGGCATTAACATACAGACATGACTAGCTATGCCTGTAAAGGGAGGGGGTGCTGAGGCCTAGCACTTTGATGACTATTTACCGCACCACTCAAGCCGAGCGCTGAACAAAGTGGCTGTTCATTGTTAATTTGAAATGAAATAAATACATTTTAAGAAGCTAAAAAAGCAAAACGTCAAGTTTATGGGTACAAATTTCTCCATGAAGTGCGTCGAGTTTCAAAGAATTTAAGTGCAGGGGACATCGAGTTACAAGGTACCACTGTATCCTGTCCAGGGTATTTCTGGTAAAAACAGTGTTTCCTGGTAAAATCAGATGACCCTAACCAGTATAATGTGCTTAATGAAAATTAAATGAATTAAATGAAATTGGTTTATTCTTATTAATACATACATGTCAGTTCATTTTCATACATAGCGAAAAGACAATGTGTGTGTATGTTTGAAGTTGAAGGGTATATATTGGGAATATTTTATACTGCTATATTATGGTATTCTTGTATCTGATCTTTAGCACTGTAACATTATGATGTGATAATATTGATGACAGTGATGATTACAGTGTATTATTACATACAAACCATATTACCATAAGTGCTTCATGTACGATGTATGCAATAATGGGTTCATCCATCAGAGTTCCTCTTTTTAGCGTTCTTTTTACTAGATCAGTCACTGATCCCCCATTACAAAGCTGAAAAAACACACAAACACAAAGCAGTTCAAACAGCCATGTGTGAAAACGACTATCAGCATGAACAACTTACTTTTAGGAATCACTAAACCTGATTAAACTTAATGGCTTTGGTACATTTCTTTTACTGGTTTGGGAAATAAGGACACTTCAGCTGCTCAGCAGTTTGTTGATGCTGTTGTCTGTCTTTGTGATGCACCATACATTTTCAGTAGAAGAACATGCAAAATGAGGCCTGGCATTGTCTTCCTGAAATAACTATGGACACCAGTGTGATGGCAGCATGTTCAAACCTTTTCAAAAATTTGTTTGTGTGGCTGAAACCTAAAAGAAATTATAATAAGGGATGTCCACAAACTTTTGGCCATGTAGTGTACACGTCTCTTACAGGTATATGTGAATTTTAACTTATGCTTTATAGTTTATAGTTTATATAGGTTTATTTTATAAATCTGTTGTTCCATTTAATTCAGTGTAAATGCATCTTAATTGCTTAAACACATCAATAGTTTCTACTATTTAGGCTTAGTCTTTTGACACAAGTGCATTTGGCAGGTTGATGAGGCGAGCATCAATTTTAATGAGAGGGTGAAGTTTTACTTAAGTAGGTTTATGCACTGCTGCATTTAACAATCCACAAAAAGAAAAACGTGGTGAAGTTGGCAGGAGAAAGGCTGGCAGGAGAAAGGCTGGTCATCAATGCTGATTATAAATGCCAAGCAAGTAAATGTTAATTCTACAAATAACACATCAAATAAAACAAATAGATTTGTACAGATATAGACATAAAATCAGCCAATTTAAACAGATATATGACAGTGATACAAAAATTACCACAGCCCCCCTATGGAATGTACAGTTTTAAAACCCTTAGATTTTGTTTACAATCAAATAAGGATACTGTCTAAGCCACGCAAGGCAGAGCCAGATTTAAGAAGCCAGACTTGAGTCATCTTGGCAAATGAAAGTGTCCTATAAAATGTCCCGTTACATTCACTCTATTCATGTTTTCTTTAGTGACATGTAAACAAGCAGCCCCTTATCATGATGCCCTCACCTCTGTGTATTAATAAATGCAACCTTTATTTCTTAGAACATGGCTAGAACAAGCTAAATTATTGTGAAAGAGTTCTATTTTTTCTGGTTTGTTATATGCTCGCATGTAAATTTTACACTCTTTTTTAACTTAAGTGTTTTAGAAGTGTTTTAGCCTGTATTTGTTATATATACATATACAGGTGTAAAGTACAATGAAATTCTTTTTTTTTTTCACATATCCCAGTTGGGGTCAGAGCGCAGGGTCAGCCGTTGTACAGCGCCCCTGGAGCAGAGAGGGCCTTGCTCAAGAGCCCAACAGTGGCTGCATAGCAGAGCCTGGATTTGAACTGACAATCTTCCGACTGATAGCCCGAAGCTCTACTCACTAGGCTACCACTGTCCTACAGTGGGCTGAAAAAACATAGATGATTTAGATTATTTAGGTGCAGTTCATTGCTTTTTGTTCAATGTCTAATTGTTGTTCTTGCTGCATTTAGATCATCCTGCAACTGTTTTAAGTAACTGCTGACAAGGTCATAACAATGTAGAAATGTATAAAGAAAAAAGGTTAAGTACTTTTTTTTCCCAGTGTAATTCTCCTCTAATTTAACCTACAGCTGTGTAATGTCCATTCAGGATGTAAGTGTAAATGATTTGGCCTACAACAATATGACCTACTTATTTAACTTTCACAAGTGTGTGATAATATATTTTCCCTACTATTACTCTTACTACTACTACTACTAATAGGCCCATCAGTAGCTGCCTGAAGTCCACATGGAGATAAGTGTGGCTCTCCGTACACACTGGGTCTGTTCGAAAATCTAGTGAGCTGCCTTGCTGTCTTACTGCCTACATAGGCAGCTGCCTAAGTAGAGAGGATTCTAATAAGTCATCGACTTATAAGTCAGGTTATTCAAACGCACTACTTAGACAGCAATAACATGGGGTTTCCCTTACTAAGCTAACACAGTTAGCATCATGCCATTCAAACCAATGGGATGAGGTGGCACAACACGCTAGCATGTCAACTAACATCATCCTCCATGTACCGAAAACTGTTAATTTCGCTGACAAGCCTGACTTTGCAAATAAGTGTCACTTGTGCACATCTATACAACAATAAAAAAATCAATAATAATTTATTTACGTTTGAAAATAACTCAGTTTGTTGCTCTGCACCATCCGCCATATTTTTTTGTGCCGCACTGAATGCTGGGATTGCCTTCACCGCTAAGGCAGCATTGGATGCTCGACATTCTGTCAAAATACCATTCAAATTTAAGGTACCTTAATAGACAGCATTTTAAGGTATCTAAGAATTTGAACAGCCTTCTTCTCTGGAGCGCGCATAGGATGACGTCTATGTAGAGAGCTCACTAGGTTTTTAAACACAAACCAAAATGTCTCTGTGTGGGAACCCAACACTGGCAAGTGATAAGAAGTGGTCACACAGAGAAGCTGTGTGGTGACCTGGTTCTCCTTGATCAGATTGGGGGTTGGGCAGGAGGCAGTGGACTTGTAATCGGAAATTGAAAACAACTAGATTGTGGGATAAACTGGAAAAATTCAGAGAAAAATGATGTATTACAGAAGTAAACATGTTTACATTATAATGTGGAATGTATTACAGACCTCAAACTTAGGATAAATCTTTTTTAATGTTTATTAGCTGAAATATCAAATATTGTGCTTTTGTATAGTTTTTTAATGAACACAGGTCAACTTAAATGTACACAACACTCTGCCAACTTATTTTGAATTAGGGTTTGTAATTGATTTTCTCACTCTTTATATCTATGTCTAGCAAAAGCAGGTCCACGTTGTGTGTGTAAAAGTGTTTTAACTATTAGACATTAGACTAGAACAACAGAGAGTAAATGGAACTCAGCGCTGTAATTAATCTGCTGCTGTAGTCAGTGCAAAGTGAAGACAAGCAAGAGCTCTTTTGTCCACAGCAAGCTCTGATGAAATTATCCAAAATTGGCCAATGTGTTGCCAAGGCAACAACCCAATCCTCTTAAGAGCATCTGAAATCAACCCTAGGGAAGATGCGGCTCTGTTCGATACAGTATCTGAAGATAGACCATCAGGAAGGGCTGCTGTAAGGAAGTCTGAGTCTTTTTTTACAAATGATAAGATAAATGAGAAATCAAATGCATAAAATGAATGAATTTCTCCGATTCAGGGTTGTGATGGGTCTAGTTCATCGGGCGAAATTTAGGAACCACACTGACAGGTCGCCAGTCCATCACAGGGCATTATTATTACTGTTATTGTTGTTTTGTTGTTCTTTATTAATATTACTACTAATACTACTACTATTAAAATAATAATAACAATTATTAAATTATGTGTCAATGTGTCCGTAAAAGTCTGATTATTTCAGCAAGACAAAGCCGGGCCTCATCTTGTATGTGCTTGACTGATGTGTGATTGATTGACCTGCCTGCAGTCCAGGTCTGTCTCCTATTGAAAATATAAGAAATGCGGCACTAGCCCACTCCCACTTACAGTTTGAATCCATTATAAACATTCTGCAATAGCTGGAAAATAAATATCTGGATAAATACAGATAAAAGCTTATCACTTTCAAAATTCAAGTGCTTTGTGGTTTTATAGGCTTATACGCTTTATAGCCAAAGGTCTGTAGTGACATGGTCTCAAATGAGCTTTTCATGCATGAGAGCCTAAAACATTATAGATTTTCTGCTTAATATGATTTAATCAACAGCTACAGGAAATCATTGCTTTTTTCAGCTAACAAATGCAAGGCTTCACATTTTGTTTTTAGTCAAGACTGTAAATAATTAATCTGTGTGTTGAGTAAAGAACCTAAATAACTTTTAATTAATTAATTCATGCAGAAATCCTGGTCATTCAAAGGGTTCACTTTTTTTTCTTTTATAACAGCAGTTTATTTGCTTCAAGTCTACTCTCAAGTCAGCTTTGATAAGCAATGGTTTTGAAGATTGGCTCTTACTAGGGCTGTCACACGATTAAAATTTGTAATCAATATTAATCGCAATTAAAGAACCTAAAAGAAATTAATCATGGTTAATCGACTGCAAATATAACTAAGCAAAACTTGAACAGTTATGCACATTTTTATTGCAAGAACGCTTACCAATAAAGAAAATTTATAAAATTATGATAAATGTATTACATCTAAATTATTTATAGAAAGCCAACCAATGCCTATATAGAGTTGTTAGCAGCTACCCATCTTTCAGACAGTTATTTAAAATGACAAGTCTGTTCACATTATCTGGCAATAGTGAGGATCTTTTCCTGTTCATAACCCTGCCACTGAAAACAGGCGCTCAGGGTACTAATATGAACCATTTCTAGATGCAACACGTATAACATCATGTCGACCCACATTGTTAACTATGTTAAAGCGTCTACAGTCCATTGTGATCCATTTAACACCAGTGTTTGTAATGTTCCCACGACATGTATAGTCCATGGGTTTTCCATCCAAATTCATCTGAAATAAAGTTAGTGTGAGTCTGAGCTCATTTTGCCTGTAACGCGTATTTGTGCGCGCAGATGTCCGATGAGACATGCTTTGACAAGGCATGCTTTGACCAAATATGATATTGAAGCGTCAATTAATAACTGTAATTTTGTCTACCCTATATTTGTATACCCTATATTTCGCGATATGTAGCAGCAGCAGCTAGAGCAATTTGTAACTCATGACCGCAAACTGGAAAAAGACCAGTGTTATTATCACTACACAGTATAAACACAATATTGCTATGTTAAAGCAGTGCTAATTACCACAGTGACGTATGTGTAAAGTGGCACAAACATAGACCAATAAAAATCATTTGATTAAAAAATTATCGAGAATAAAATTTTTAATCACGATTAAAATTAAGGCGTTAATCACGTTAATTAATGCGATTAACGACAGCCCTAGTTCTTACACAGAACCAAGTTTCATTGCAAGCATTGTGATAAAACTTACTCATTTTCAAGTATAACCTTATAATTCTATGGTCACAATTGTCACTGGGGTAAGCAATCAAAGTGACACTAGAACAACTCTGAGGGTGTTTTCCCTAAGAAGCAGAGGTCTTTTCCAGACTCTTGTTTCTAATATGGCTGCAGGGTGCTGCACCTTTTTAGAACACACTGCTGCTTTCCTGTTTCCAACTGTTTACAAAAGTGAATTGAACCAACAGCAGGAGGAAAAGAGTACAACACTACAGCTTATACACACTTCAACAACTTTATCCATTTGATTCCAGAGGAACAAATTCTCCGTTTTGTATAATGGTGCTCGCCCAGTGGTGGATTCATACGCAGAACCTCTGCATACCACAGGTGCCTTTACCATGCGAGTTACCATACTAGTTAGGAATAGAACCCTAATGCTTAGTAGTATGATTGTAGAACAGATAATTAAACTCAAAAAACAAAAGTTTTGAGTGGAACTCAAACTCAGGTTACTGCGTTGCTGACCAAACACCACTCAGCCAAGTAGGCACTATAGAAAGTAGCTCTACTCAGGTGGGTTTAAACCCAATAGACTCAAAGTGGTAAAAAAAAAATGAAAATACAAAAACCACCCGTTTTGGGGAAATTTGAGCAGGAAAACTGAGAACAAAAGACTGCCAGGGGAAACACTGACCACCTCAGGATTTATGAGGAAAATAGGAAATGATAACAAAAGGCTTTCTCAACAGAAGAGTAGAACTACAATAAATTAACTGAGAGAATGAAGAAACTAATATACTTTTTTTTCTACTTTGCAAGAGAGAGGAACTCAAGACAAGAGAGAAATGAGGGTGAGAGTGAAAGCTCTCAGTCCTCTACCCAGAATACTGGCTGTTTGTGTTTGTTCAACATGAGACAAAGACCCAGCAAGTTCTGACTGCTTCTCTGTCTCTTTATAGACCTGTGCACAGGTGTTGTGCTTTAGGCCTGATTGCTGGCTCACTGTTGACCCCTAGCGGCCGGAGTCTGACTAGCCCCAGAGCCAACCCTTACAGTTTTGTACTGCAATTTTGTTTTTCATTCTATTAAAGCAGCAATTAAGATCTAATTTGTTTTGGATGAAGGACTGGGTAAATAAATAAATAAATAAAAACAGTTCAGCAGCAAAGCCACATAAGATCCCAAAAACAGGATTAATCACAAAAATCATGTGTCCCTAATGTTCTAATGGCCGATCAAGACCAATGCAATATTAATAGATAAAGGTTCTTGTAAGGAAAAGTTTAGGTGCTCCATCTTTAGCGCATCAACAATCAGATGAGAGGTTCAGCTACACTTCTGTCTTTTATGATTATTACATGAATGCACTGAAATGCTTTGAGAAACAAAGTAGCTCCTTTAGAATTTTACACATTGTTTACGTTGTGAAAACACACCATTATTAACATTATCAAGTAACATTTCAGATTTTAAAGAAGGAACTACCTCATCTTACTCTCTGTAAGAAGCTGCAGGCATGTTTTTAACATCATAGACACACAACATAATTCTTCATGCAAAGAAGTCAGAGAAGACATAATTCCATAATTTTCCGCACCTGCTGCCAATCAAACAGAAATCTGATTGTACAAACCCTATTTCCAGAAAAGTTGAAACATTTTCTAAAACACAGTGAAAAAGAATATGTGATTCGTTATTTCTCTTGAATCTTTATTTAACTGATAAAAGTTAAAGGAAAATATTCCCATTATTTTTACAAATCAACTTTATTGTATTTTGTTATGATAAACACATTTAGAATGTAATGCCTGCAACACACACAGATTTAGCAGTTCCTATAAGTGGAAAGGCTGGATATGGAAAACCTCCTTGTTACTTAGAGCGATTGCCAGGTTCTTGTTTATTGTGCTAAATTTAAAGTAAAAAAAATTTATAATAATATGATTTCAAACAGGTGATGTCAACAGCTGATTGTAATCATGGTTTGGAACAAAAGCAGTATTAAAAGGCTGAGCCTTTGGGGAGTGAAGATGGGCAGAGGATCTCCAGTTTGTCAACAATGAGAAACATATTTAAATGTTTATTAACAACGTTCTTTAAGAAAAGTTTGGAAGGGATTTGCACATTTCTTTCTCTACAGTGCATGCTCTTATTAAACGATTTAGGGAATCTATTGGAGTTTCAGTGTGTAACTGACGAGGGCACGAGCTGAACACCAGTGATCTCTGATCCCTGGGATGGCACTGCATTAAGAAGTCATTAATCGGAAGCTAATATAACCACATGGGCAAGGAATTACATTGGCAAACCTTTGTTGAGCACTACAATACGGAGTTACATTTACATATGCCACTTAAACCTGTACTGTGCAAAAAACAAGACTTCTGTTAAAAATGTCCAGAATTGGCATTGAGTTCTGTGGGTTCAGAGGCATCTGGAATGTGTTCCAGGTCTTTTTTTAAAGAAATGGATGCCATGTGCTCTGGACGAAAGACAAAAAGGACCATCCAGACTGTTATTAGCAAGTCCATAAGCCAGGGTCTGTCATGGTATGGGGTTGTGTTATTGTCCCTGGCAAAGGTAATTTACACTTCTGTAAGTACATTAAGATTTTAGAGCAACATATGCTGCCTGCAAGATTACATCTTCCAGAAGCGTCCATGCATTTTTCAACAAGACAATGCAACAAGACAAACCACAAGATTCAAATTACAAAGGCATAGCTGCAGAAGAAGAGGGAATGTGTACTGGACTGACCTGCCTGCAGTCCTGACCTGTCTCCACTAGAGAAAAACAAATAAGATAACAACAACTTTATACTTTTGCACACCCTTAGACGTGTTTGCAGGAAGAATGGGACAAAATAACACCTGAAACACAATCACTTGGTATTCTTGGTGTCAAAACATTGTTTAAGTGTGGTGAGAAAGAATGGCACCATTAAAAAGTGGTAAATGCTTTACCATCCTAACTTTTTTGTAATGTGTTTCAGCCCTGAAATGTAGAAATAGATGTATATAAACAAATGACATTATAAATGAAACCATGTACTTCTAGCAGAGTGCAATTAATAGATTAAAAAAGATGTCATAGCATGGTGAACACCTCGTGACAAAGGCGCCAGGTGTAACCCCACACCTGAAATGTTAAGGGGATAAACCCAAATGAAAGAGGCTTAACCAAAGCAGAACAAAACTGTTAAAAGAATAAATAAAGAAAATAAAAACGCTGGCGCAGCGGTAAAAACACGCTGTTCACCAGAGTCGAGATCTCGAATACATCATATCGAGTCTCAGCTCTGCCTGCTGGCTGCGCCGAGCAGCCACATGAACAACGATTGGCCTGTTGTCATATAGAGGTGGGGCATTAAGCCGGATAGGGACTCTTTCATAACTGATGCAATTACAGCCTCTGCTGGCTGATTGATGGCGCCTGCACAGAGATGGGAAAAGAGTGGTGTCAGGGTGTGTCTCTCCGTACACAGTGCTGAGTTGCACTGCACTCGTCAAAGTGTAGGTGACGAGATGCATACGGCTGCTGCCCACGTGTGAGTTCGCTTCGTTCTCCTCAAAATCAGCATTAGTGGAGAGGAAGCATGACGCAATCGGGCAATTGGATGCACTAAAAAGTCGAAAGAAAAAAGGGGAGAAAATGCATAAACAAAATAAAAAAAATAAAAACGATTAAATATCAGCTTTTAACTTTGTGGCAACAGTTTGAAGGCCCTTTTTGTCAGCATGACTGTGCCGCTGTGCACAAAGCAAGGTTCATAAAGACATGACTCATGTTCGGTGAAAGAACTCCAGTGACCCGCACAGAGCACTGACGTCAACACCACTGAACACATTAAGATGAAATAAAATTTAGATTGCAAGTCAGGCTTTTTTTAGTCCAACATCCTCACTCATGCTCATTTAACTAAATAGGTCCATGTTTCCACATAAATGCTAAAAGGGAGGGGAAATGTGCCATGGCCTTGTAATGGGCATGGTTTTAAAATTGAAAGTCCCACAAACAATTTAGTGTAATTTAGTGTATATTTACATAGTTCGACAGATTTCACATACAAAAATTTTAAATGTAATTGTGCATGAACCAGAACAGCCATTAGTGTAGCACAACAAACGAAGCGGAAGAACCAGAGGGTCTAAATAACAAAGTGTGGTGGTCATAAGCATGCCACGATCATTACTGACCAATATACTGCTATTAGATAACTTTCACAGAACAGCATCGTTTCTTTGAAGTGATGGTGAGGGATTAGGGCCTAAAGGCTGCGGCACTGCTGAAAGGACATCAAAAGCTCTAGGATCCCTCCATAATTACAACCTAGCGTACAAAAGAGATAGGCAGACGCACAATCAGCCCTGCAGCTGATAAGGACCAAACAAAGTAAGAGGAGGACGCAATTTAGCACCAGGGCTCTTCATAATCATAGGCCTCCCAGAAACCTTCAGAAATATGGTAAATTACAGTTTAGAGGGATGGTTACCATGGTGATGTAATGTCTTGCAACATGGTCCGATTCTTTTCTCTGCCTCTAGACTGAGGACAACAGCTTGGCACACAGGCCAGGGATTAGCTTTGTATGCAAACTCGCCAATGCAGAACCAAAACTTGGTCTTCAGATATGCGAAGAATTAAAAATAATAGCAAAGCAGCCACCACTGTCTGTAACATCTGGAGGGAAAGTTTGGATAGTGAATTATGGCTAAAATAGATAAAGATGACGAGTTGAAAGGGATGCTAGTAGAATTGTTGTTAGTACCATTTTAAATTTACATTAACAATCGGTCGCCTCACAGCAAGATGGTCCTGGGTTCAATTCCCAGGTGGGGCGGTCCGAGTCTTTTCTGTGTGGAGTTTGCATGTTCTCCCTGTATCTGCGTGGGTTTTTTTCCTGGGAGCTCTGGTTTCCTCCCACAGTCCAAAAACATGCAAGTGAGGTGAATTGGAGATACAAAATTGTCCATGACTGTGTTTGACATTAAACCTTTGAACTGATGAACCTTGGGTAACTATCGTTTCTGTCATGAACGTAACCAAAGTGTAAAACATGATGTTAAAATCCTAATAAACAAACAAACATTAACAATCCAAGTTAAGAAACCGAGGCAACCTGGCAGGGTGGGGCTAGAACCAGCGACCTTTTGATTACTAGTCTGATGCCTTAATTACAAAGCTTCCACTTATTTTAAAAGAGCAGTTTATGTGCACTGATTTTATGATTTTATATCTCTTATACACAAATATGGCCAAAATATGGCTCTCAGCTTAAGTGTTTAGTAAAGAGGTGTGTTTTAATTGTCTTTTGAAGACGTTGAGTGAATCAGATGTTCGGACAGACAGATGAAATTGGTTCCACCACTTGAGTGCTAGAACAGAGAAGAGCCTTGATGCATGTCTTTCCCCAGTTCTGGGTAAAGGATCAAGGCAAGCGAGACCAGTGGCTCAGAGGTTGTGTGATACAGAGTGAGGTGTGATGAGTTCGCTGGTCCAGTTTTGGCTTTGTAGACGAGCATCAGTGTTTTAAACTGAATGTGTGCAGCTACAGGAAGCCAGAGAAGAGTACGCAGCAGTGGGGTAATGTGGTAGTGATTAGGTTGGTTGAAAACCAGGCGAGCAGCTGCATTTTGAATGAGTTCCAAGGGTTTGATAGTGGACATAGGAGCACCTGCCAGGAGGGAGCTGCAGTAGTCCAGCAAAGCGATTACAAGTGACTGGACAAGAATCTGAGTGGCTTCCATAGAGAGAAATGGACGAATCTTCATGATGTTGTAAAGGAGGAACCGGCATAATCTTGTCATGTTGGCTACAGTTTATCCCAAAGGTGTTTTATTGGGTTGATTTTGGAGCTCTCTATGGGCCACTGAAGTTCTTCTCACTAAACAAACTCATTAAACAATGTCCTTTACAATATACTTCGATATGTACATTGGTTGGAATTAACCATTGTACAAATGGAATTAACCTTCCCCAGTTGACACAAAAAGCATTGAAGTGATTATATTTTTATACAATTGATATAATACACCTGTTAGCAACATGTGTAGCTAAAAAAATTGAATTCAATTCTGCTATTTAACATCTGGAACCAGAACTAGAAAATACTCACACAGTTAAAGAAATGAAATGTATTTGTATTATAGATTTAACAATATACCTTTTTCATAAACTGGGAAGGGGGTTATGTGTTCCAATGATCTAGTCACATAACGAACACTGGATCTCGAGTATTATATTTAACATTAGGCTATTACATAAGTTTTGCTAACATAAACAAAGCAATCTTTTGGTTTCATGTTTTTACTATCTTGACCCATTTTGCCGCTGATCTTCTAAAAGCGCCACAAATGAGACAATTTGTTTACAGTCAAAAGCAAAGTAAAACAAATCATTTATAGTCAAATCTGATTTATTAAAATCTGCTGAGTATTTTACAGTCTGTACTGCCACTATTTTTGTCAATGTGTCAGAAGCATGAATGACATAAGGATTCTGAAATGAAGATAATCAGTTTTAGGGACCACTGTAGTCATTATCACATAAGCTCTTTGCAAAACAGCCAGTCAATATCAAGCAAACACAAAATCAACATCACAAAAAAATGTTTTACAGCCTTCCTTTTCTATTAGGAACTAAAGCCAAGGGTAAAGAGCTAAAAAAAGCTGCCCCTAAAAGACAGGTAAAGTAAGAGGTTGAGGTCAAGGACACAAAGGTACACTGCCAGCACAGTGGTTATTTCAGTAGAACATAATGGCAGCTTCATTTGCCTCCCCATTTCCTAGCTGCCAAATACATGACATTTCCAAAGGCCTCTGGAGTGAAGTGGAATATGAAATATGGTTAACTCAGAGCAACATTTTCTCACTGAGAAGTAAAAATAGCCCAGTATTCTTTAACCTAATGATGACAATACAAGCATTTTAAGTGACTTTAAGTAAGAATTAAACACAGGTTAACATGTACGAGTTGCAGGAATTTTGGCCCACTCTTTTTTGAATTGCTTCAATTTGATTACAGTGGAGGGTTTTCGAGCATAAACGGCCCATTAAAGGTCATGCCACTGCATCTTAATGGAATTCAAGACAGTGACACAGCCACTCTAAAACCTGTTTCTTTTGAGCTATTCAGAGGTGGGCCCGCTTGGATGCTTTTCTTGCTGCATAACCAGCCACTGTTGGGCTCTTGAGCAAGGCTCTTAACCCTGTCTGCTTCAGGGGCGCCGTACAATGTGTATATGTATATTATATGACAAATAAAGGCCCTCTTCTTCTTCTTTAACTGTGCTTAGGCTTCTGATGACTGGACAAGTCTGTTTTACCACCACTTTATCCTATTTAGGGTCGCAGTGGGTCCCATTGGCTGTGTGAAAGCTAGTTAAGACCCTGGACAGGTCACCAGTCTATCTTAGGGTGTTTCACCTTTGACCTGACATTTTTTGGCAAATGAAAAATGAGCCCTTGTGTTTATTTTGGTCTGCAGTGGTCTGCATCTTGCAACTCTTCCATGGATGTTTCTTTGGCCCAGTGTCTTTCTCACTGTGCAATCATGTAAATTGACCCCAACTGAGGCAAGTGAAGCCTACGGGTCTTTAGATGTATTTGTTTGTGACCTTCATTTTGGTGAAACCTTGGTAGACTGGCTCCTCCTGTAAAGGTTCACCAATGTTCCAGGTTTTCTCCATTTGCAGATGATGGCTTTTGTAAGCTTTTCCAGACTGATAGACTTCAATGACTTTGTTTCATATCTGTATTTGAATCTCCTTAAAACATGGCAGTGTGCTGCTTTTTCGAGACCTTTTAGCCTGCTTCACATGGCCAGACATGTATTTATTTAAGATATGTCCAGGTTTAACTGGTCTGACAGTAATTATGACAGTAATTATGTGGGTGTGCTATTGAAACTGAACCCAATTAGCAATTGAATTTGATTAACTGGTTGACTTACATTTTTTTCATATTTGGCCAGGTAGGGTTTTTACTTGGGTCTAATATAAAAAGTAGTCTGATGATTTGAAACATGTAGATGTGACAAACATGCAAAAAATTGAAACAGAGAAGGAAGCAAATATGTTTTTTACAGCACTGCATTTACAATATAATCACATATTAAAAATCTTACTATATAAATACAGTATCATAGAAAACTATTTGCCCACTTTTGATTTCTTCTTTTTATGCATATGTCCCACTTTACTGGTTTACATCTTTAAACAGATTTCTAAGTATGGTAAAGATCAACACAGATAATTTTTTGTAATGATCCAACTGACCTTGTGTAAAACAGTAATTGTCTTCTGTACTTAACTTGTTGAGCTCCCTTTAGCAGCAACAACTATGAACAAACACTTCTGATAAGTGTAAAAGATGCTGTGAAGAAAAGTGGGTCAGCAGCCATCACCCCATCTTGAAGCAGCAAGTCATTCTGCTGGGGTCGTCAGGGTGGTGGCAAATGTGAGACAAGCATTTATGCTCTTCTCATGACAACTGCTGAGTAGATTTACCACAGTTCAAAGTTTTCAAAGTCTTTGAGCCTTGCAAAAGGCTTTGTAATGATTTATGTACTATTAAACACCAATGAATTAGTTTTAAGTTATAAGATAAGAAAGCTGGATCGTTTACCTCAAGAACCAACCAGAGCTGGTCACAATTAGTACCATCGTTCTTGTAGAACATGCCATAGAACTTAACCACGTTTGGATGATCAGACAGGGCTTTCAGGATGTTGTACTCTGTCTCAATCTCTTCATCAGTATCCTGTAACAAACACAAACATTATAGTGAAATTTAAAGTGCACTTGAAGCTCATCCGTCAGTGTAAAAGGTACCATTAGGCAAAAAGTCCACTTGCATAACTGCAACAATTAGTATCTTCAGTTTCCAAAATAATAAAAAGTGTCATTAATAGGAAAGGTGATGGAACAAAGTGGTAAACATGCCAATAATTGTTTTGACAAAGTAATTACAATTACAATCAGTCAATTACAGAAAAAGAATAAGAATCGCCAGGACTGTCATTAAATAGATTACTGTCAGTAATAATGATAATACAAACATATCAATATGTAGCACATCAATATGTGTTTATATTATTTATTTATTAGGATTTTAATGTCATGTTTTACACACTTTGGTTACATTTATGACAGGACAGGTAATTACTGGTTACACAAGATTCACTAGTTTAAGTCAAATACAATCATGGACAATTTCGTATCTCCAATTCTCCACTCCACCTGGGAATCAAACTCAGTAACCTCTTGCTGTGAGGCAACAGTACTACCCACCAATCCACCATGCCGCCCTGTGTTTATATTAAGGTGACTAAACAGTTTCACATTTTACCTGCACACCCTGCTTTAAATGCATGTCTGGCCCTGAGAATTCAATGTGCTGAATCTGTGCTGATAAAATATAGGATAATATAAAAACTGTTAAAGGCAGTAAAGTGGTGCAGCGTACTATTACTTTAGCACACCACCGCTGGAATCTGCATTTAAATCTCAATGCTGCTATTGGTCGGCTGAGCATCTACACAGACAAACAGCTATGTATCAAGAGGTGGGGGGTGTGAGGATCCCCCATTGCAGGATTGGAATCCGGTCTAGGGTGTATTGTTGCCTTGTGTCCAGTGCTTTCAAGGAAATCTGACCCACAGTGACACTGTCCAGGACAAAAAGTAAAAAAAATAAGAAAAAGTAAATTGAATTTGCAATTGAATTTGGTTAACTGGTTGATTTAGTAACAAAGGGAGTGAATACTTTTTTCACATTGGACCAAGCAGGGTTTTTACTTGGGTCTAATATAAAAAGTAGTTTGATCATCTAAAACATATAGATGTGACAAACATGCAAGGAGTGAAAATGAAATTAATCTAAACTGTTTATAGTGTATTAAAGATCAGTCAATGGTCCTACAACAGAACATTCATGCAATGATGTATTACATGTATTTGAAGATTAGAACATAAGAGGTGTGCTCGGGTGCAAGTACGTTAACACACTACTGCTGAGATCCTTTTTGAATCTTCTTTTTGAAACACAGACACAATTGGCTATGTCTGGGGGATGGCATAGCACCCTAGCCATTGGGAGGTGCACTTGTCAGTGTGCTCTTAGTTCTTAGCCAAGTTCAGATAAAATAAGGAGGGTTGCGTCATAGGCATAGCACCCTAGCCATTGGGAGGTGCACTTGTCAGTGTGCTCTTAGTTCTTAGCCAAGTTCAGATAAAATAAGGAGGGTTGCGTCATCCGGTGTTAAAAACCGTGCCAAGTAAGTTTTGCGGACCACATCCACTGTGGCAACCCCTAAATATGGGAGCAGTCGAAAATAAATTCATAAATAAAATAAAGCTGTCAGAGTAAAGCATGAATAGGCAAAAATACTTAAGAACAGGAAGAAACTGTATTTTTACAGCTACAGACTAATGTTCATCAAGATCTAGAGTACCAGCACTTACTGTATTTCTCAATACTGTGCCAGACTGCAACACACTCATGCAAAATGTAACACTTGTAGCCTCTGTGTGCTCTGGAGCTTGTGTGCCACGCCCCCCTCTCCAGGAGCACACGCTGTCTCCTGCCACACCCTAGCTCATGATTGGTTCCCCAGGACTAATTGGCTCCAGCTGCCCTCTATTTAAGAGGTGCACTGGAGCACTAGAGGGGGAACTGTTTTGTTATCATGTTGGTTTTTTTTGGATTTCCTTGTGCCATGTTCCATGTTTTATGGTATGTTATGTTTCTGTTCATGTTTAGTATGTGTTGTTAGATTAGTTAGCCTAGTTTATGTTGTTAGCCATGTTAGCCTTTCTTGCCTTAGTTAGCTGTGTTTAGTTTTGTTTAGCCTTGTTTTGTTCTGTGCTGTCTTTTGTTAATAAATATCGAAGTTTTGGTTTACATCTCTGCGTGTGTGTCCGCCCACTTTGTCTCGCCTAAGCCACCCACTCATGACAGAATAGTTCCCCCAAACAAGGACTCAGCGAGATGTTTTTTGTTCATGTCTTCCCGGAGTTTAACTTTATGAGGTTTCCTCAGACCTTACCGCTAAGTAGGCCAGCTCCATATGATGGAAGCGACTCATTTGTTGAAGGCTTCCTTTTGCAGAGCCAGCTCTACCTGCAGAACCTTCAGGACCCCCAGCCAGCTGAAATCGACCAGGTACGGTGTCTAGACTGAGGGGTGCCGCTCATGATTGGGCCAGGCAGCTGTGGTCTGACAGGGGAGCTGTCAAATTTGGCATGAGAGCCAAATTTTCATGCAGCAAAGCGCCCACTGCAGTTTATACCCGGCATCCAGTGCCCACTGGGGATGTTAAATTTCCCCCAGTGCCCACTGCTAATGTGGTCCGGGTGTCAGTGCCCGCTATTAATGCTCGTGACCGTCCCATGTCCATGTTAGGAGCCAGTCATGATCGTTTGTCTAGTAATGTTCCTTGTAAAGACCCCAATGGCTCCAGGGGTTCTTCTGTTTGTTTGCCGGTTCCAGGTATTCAGTTTCATAAATCCAAGATGGCGGCGCGTTAACACGCAGCGACCGCTCTGGAGTCGAAAAACGGTGTTTTTTTGTTGTTTTCAGAAAAGTTTGGAAGTTTGTTTATAAACGTATGGAAACCACTTTTGGCTAAGTTTACAACCGCCAAACACTGCTACAATTGAGAAAACAGTCAGAAACCAACCTGCAGGATGATCTGCTGCGAACTCTGCATGAACTCTGCCTAATTCGCGAACCAGGCCTGCAGTCCTCGGTGTTACCTGAAGCAGGTGACCGGGGAGGAAGCCCCGCAAGCGGTGCTCGAGGAAGCAGAAGCGTGGAAAGCGAGCCGGGGTCCGTGCTAGGCTAAAAGCTAACCCAAGCCGGCCGGCTCTACCATCATTATTCCTCGCAAATACATGCTCTCTGGAGAATAAACTGGACTGTATCAGATTTCAGCGAACTACCCAATGTGAGTACAGGGACTGTTGTGTTTTAATTTTCACTGAAACATGGCTTAGCGACAACATTCCAGACAGTGCCATTCAGCTAGACAGGCTAGCATCGTATCGCGCCGAAATGCAGCTCAGTCCAGTAAAACACGAGGAGGAGGCGTTTGTGTTTACATTAACACCGAATGGTGCAAGGACTCTGTGCTTGTTGTGGCGTACTGTTCTCCGATGGTGGAATTTGCTATTGTTAGATGCAGACCTTTTTATTTACCACGGGAATTCACCAGTGTGCTTATTGTCGCGGTGTATCTTCCGCCCAGTGCGAACGCGAAGGAAGCATTGAGCGAACTTTACAGAGCCATCAGCGAACTGCAGAACACTCATCCAGACGGACTGTTTATTATCGCTGGGGATTTTAATCATGCAAATCTCAAGTCTGTTCTCCCTAAATTCCATCAGCATGTGGACTTTGCTACGAGAGGAGCGAACACGCTGGATAATGTTTACACGAACATTGCCGGTGCGTACCGGGCGGAGCCCCATCCCCACCTCGGATACTCAGACCACATCTCTGTAATGCTAATTCCAGCATACAGAGCACTCGTCAGGCGCTCCAGACCTGTACAGAAACGGGTGAAAACCTGGCCAGGTTTCAATCCATCTCTGCTCTTCAGGACTGTTTTGAGTGCACTGACTGGGACATGTTCAGGGTGGCTGCAACATACGGCGATTACACTGATCTAGAGGAGTACACGACTTCAGTGACCTGCTACATCAGCAAATGCATTGAGGACGTCACTACCACTAGAACCATCACTTCCAGACCCAACCAGAAACTGTGGATGACTCCAGAGGTGCGTGCACTGCTGAGGGCCCGAGACTCCGCTTTTAAAGCAGGTGACCAGCCGGCTCTGAGAACAGCGAGAGCCAGACTGTCCCGGGCAATCCGAGAAGCAAAGCGCGCACACGGCCAGAACATCCACAGCCACTTCCAGAACAGCGGTGACACATGGCGCTTGTGGCAGGGCATCCAGGCCATCACCAACTACAGGACGACTCCACCCGTCTGTGACAGTGATGCCTCCCTTCCAGATGCGCTGAATGACTTCTACGCTCGGTTCGAGGTGCAGAACAACATGTTGGCGAGGAAGATGACCCCACCTTGTGATGACCAGGTGCTTCGTCTCACCACAGCGGACGTGAGGAGAACTCTGCACAGAGTCAACCCACGGAAGGCTTCTGGACCAGACAACATTCCTGGCCGAGTGCTAAAAGGATGTGCAGACCAGCTGGCAGATGTATTTACTGACATCTTCAACATCTCCCTGAGCAGCGCCATCGTTCCAACATGCCTCAACACGACCACCATTGTACCCGTGCCAAAGAAGTCATCTGTGTCATGCTTCAACAACTATCGTCCCGTAGCACTCACGCCTATCATGAAGTGCTTCGAGAAACTAGTCATGAGGCATATTAAGACACTACTGCCTCCCACCATGGACCCACTGCAGTTTGCGTACCGTCCTAACCGCTCAACGGACATATCCACTACACTCCACCTGGCTTCTACACACCTGGACAGAAAGAACACTTACGTCAGGATGCTGTTCATAGACTTTAGCTCAGCATTCAACACCATCATTCCTCAGCATCTAATTGGAAAGCTGAGCACGCTGGGCCTGAACACCTCTCTCTCTGCAACTGGATCCTGGATTTCTGCTTACGCACGACTGTACAGCATTGCACAGCTCAAATTCCATTGTTAAGTTTGCAGACGACACAACTGTGGTGGGACTCATCAGCAACAACGATGAGTCAGCGTACAGAGAGGAGATACAACATCTAACGGACTGGTGCCAAGTCAACAACCTGTCTCTGAATGTGAATAAAACCAAAGAGATGGTCATTGACTTTAGAAAGACACTAAGGGACCACTCCCCACTGCACATCGACGGCTCATCTGTTGAGATCGTCAAGAGCACCAAATTTATCGTTGTTCATCTGCAAGAGAATCTCACTGTCTGGTTCGGAAATTGTACTGCGTCGGACCGCAGGACTCTCCAGCGAGTAGTGAGGACAGCTGAAAAGATCATCGGGGTTGCTCTTCCATCTCTCACGGACATTTTTAACACCCGCTGCATCCGCAAAGCTCTAAGCATTGTGGACGATCCAACCCATCCATCACATGGACTTTTTACTCTGCTCCCGTCTGGGAGACGATACCGCAGCATCCGGACTAACACAACCAGACTGTGTAACAGTTTTATCCCACAAGCAATCAGACTCCTCAACTCAGTACTGTAACAATTTCCTCCGGAATTTTTTCTGCTGCCACACACTGAACTGTATTGACTATGTTAGACTGTTTTTACCTGTTTTTTATTCAAATATTGAAAAGTCTTTTTGTATTTTTGCACCTTATTTACTTTTTAGGCACCTTATCTCCATTGCCAATTTTACGCTGCTAATGTACAACGTCACTACCTCATGAACCATTGTACCATCTATTCACCATCATGTACTAACACTTGTCTTTAGTCCTGTTTTTTAATTACTTGTTTAGATTAGGGATAATTAGGAATATCTTTTGTAGTCATTTATTATAGGATTTTTTGTATTTATTGTTGTACTTACACTGTTTTGTATTTACACTGTTTTGTCTTGCACTTTTTGTACCGTAATACACCGTGATCCTAGAGGAACGCTGTTTCGTTTCAATATGTACTTGTATGTAGCTGAAATGACAATAAAACCTCTCTGACTCTGACTCTGACTTCAGGTCAGTCAGCCTGTCATGTCTTGTCCGTCTGTTCAAGTTAGTCATGTTTCCAAGTCAGTTTCCAGGAGTTCTAGTTTGTCTAGTCATGTTCCTTGTAAAGATCCCAATGGCTCCAGGGGTCCTTCTGTCTGTTCATCGGCTCCAGTTTCAGGTACTCAAGTTCAGGTGAGTCATCTGCTGGTCCCGTCTGTTTCCTTGACTCATAGTCAGCCTAAGTCTGTCTAAGAAAGTCCATGGCCGTACCCTGCCAGTTCAGTCCATGTCATGTTCGCCAGTTCCAGGTATTCAGGTTCAGGTCAGTCAGCCGGTCATGTCTTGTCCATCTGTCCAAGTCAGTCATGTCTCCAAGTCGGGTTCCAGGAGTTCTAGTTTGTCTAGTCATACTCTTTGTAAAGACCCCAGTGGCTCCAGGGGTCCTTCTGTTTGTTTGCCAGTTCCAGGTATTCAGGTTCTAGTTTGTCTAGTCCTGTTCCTTGTTCGTCTGTCTCTGTCGGTTGTAGGTGTCAGTCAGCAGGTCAGGGTTTCAGAGATGGTCTGTCTTTACTTTTGGGCCCTCCTGCCGCCCAGGCAGAGTCAAACAGTTCCAAGTCCTCTCCAGTTTTGTTTCCTGTTAAAGTTCCAAGCTTTATGTTCCAGTCTGCAGAGTTCAAGCCACAGTCTACTACAGACAATTCTCCTTCAGCTCTGCTGCTGCCGCCACCAGGTTCCAAGCAGCTGATTCAAGAGGGCTCTCCAGGTTCCAAGCAGCTGATCCAAGAAGCCTCTTCAGGTTCCAAGCAGCTGATTCACGAAGCCTCTTCAGGTTCCAAGCAGCTGATTCAAGATGAATTTTCAGGTTCCAAGCAACTGATTCAAGACGTCCCTCCAGGGTTCAAGCAGCTGATTCCAGAAACCTCTCAAGGGTCTAAGCAGCTGATTCAAGAACTTTCTCCAGTGTCTTTGCAGCTGACTTTGGACGCCTCTCCAGGGTCCTCGCAGCTGGTTTATGATGTTTCTCCAGTGTTTTTGCAGCTGACTTCGGACGCCTCTCCAGGGTCCTCGCAGCTGGTTAATGATGTTTCCCCAGTGTTTTCGCAGCTGACTTCGGACACCTCTCCAGGGTCCTCGCAGCTGGTTAATGATGTTTCCCCAGTGTTTTCGCAGCTGACTTTGGATGCCTCTCCAGGGTCCTCACAGCTGATTCAAGGAGTTTCTCCAGGGTTCTCGCAGCTGACTCCGGACGCCTCTTCTCAAGGGTCCTCGCAGCTGCCGCCGGACGCCTCTTCTCAAGGGTCCTCGCAGCTGCCGCCGGACGCCTCTTCTCAAGGGTCCTCGCAGCTGACTCCGGACGCCTCTTCTCAAGGGTCCTCGCAGCTGATTCCGGACGCCTCTTCTCAAGGGTCCTCGCAGCTGACTCCAGACGCCTCTTCTCAAGGGTCCTCGCAGCTGACTCCGGATGCCTCATCTCAAGAGTCCTTGCAGCTGACTTCGGACACCTCTTCGCCAGGCTCCACGCAGCTGACTCCCGAAGCCTCTTCGCCAGGCTCCACGCAGCTAACTCCCGAAGCCTCTTCGCCAGGCTCCACGCAGCTGACTTCCGAAGCCTCTTCGCCAGGCTCCACGCAGCTGACTCCCGAAGCCTCTTCGCCAGGCTCCACGCAGCTGACTCCCGAAGCCTGTTCGCCAGGCTCCACGCAGCTGATTCGCGAAGCCTCTTCGCCAGGCTCTACGCAGCTGACTCCCGAAGCCTCTTCGCCAGGCTCCACGCAGCTGACTCCCGAAGCCTCTTCGCCAGGTTCCACGCAACTGGTTTCTGTTTCCATGTTGGCGCTCACTGACGGCGCTTCTGTTCTTGAGTTGGCGCCCCCGATGGCGCTTCTGTTTCCATGTTGGCGCTCCCTGACGGTGCTTCTGTTCCTGAGTTGGCGCCCCCCGATGGCGCTTCTGTTTCCATGTTGGCGCCCCCCGATGGCGCTTCTGTTTCTATGTTGGCGCTCCCTGACGGCGCTTCTGTTTCCGAGTTGGCGCCCCCCAATGGCGCTTCTGTTTCCATGTTGGCACCCCCCGATGGCGCGTCTGTTTCCATGTTGGCGCTCCCTGATGGCACTTCTGTTTCTGAGTTGGCGCCCCCCGATGGCGCTTCTGTTACTATGTTGGCGCTCCCTGATGGCGCTTTTGTTTCCGAGTTGGTGCCCCCCGATGGCGCGTCTGTTAAGTCAGCACCCCCAGAGGTTGCTTCTGAACTCTTGTTGGCTGGTTTTCCGTCAGCAGCCTGCGTTACAGTAATTATGTCATGCCTGCCTCAAGATGTACTTAATGACTTAAAATTTGCCCCGCAGGGCCCAGGACCTCCTAGTTTTTCTTTGTGTGTGTTTTAGGCACTCCAGGAGGAGTGCCTTTAGGGGGGTTATGTAACACTTGTAGCCTCTGTGTGCTCTGGAGCTTATGTGCCACGCCCCCCTCTCCAGAAGCACATGCTGTCTCCTGCCACACCCTAGCTCATGATTGGTTCCCCAGGACTAATTGGCTCCAGCTGCCCTCTATTTAAAAGGTGCACTGGAGCACTAGAGGGGAAACTGTTTTGTTATCAGGTTGGTTTGTTGGATTTCCTTGTGCCATGTTTCCTTGTGCCATGTTTCCTTGTGCCATGTTCCATGATTTATGGTATGTTATGTTTCTGTTCATGTTTAGTATGTGTTGTTAGATTAGTTAGCCTAGTTTATGTTGTTAGCCATGTTAGCCTTTCTTGCCTTAGTGTGCTGTGTTTAGTTTTGTTTAGCCTTGTTTTGTTCTGTGCTGTCTTTTGTTAATAAATATCGAAGTTTTGGTTTACATCTCTGCGTGTGTGTCCGCCCCACTTTGTCTCGCCTTAGCCCCCATTCGTGACACAAAACACTAACTATAATAAAAAACGTAAGTGCAGGCGCTCAGGTGGAGCAGCGGTAAAACACGCTTGCACACCAAAGCTGACATTTCGAATTTGTCGGTTCGAAACTCAGCTCTGCCATTCGGCGGCTAACTGATGCAATTATGACCTCTGCTGGCTGGTTGATGGCGCCTGCACAGAGTTGAGGGATAATGAGGATCATGGTGTGGCTTTCCGTACACAAAGCTGATCCACATATGAACTCGCCTCATGCTGGAAAAAAGATGGAGTCGGCTACTGCACACGTGTCAGAGGGGGCGTGTGTCAGTTCGCTCTCCTCAATCAGAAGTGGAGATCAGCATCAGTAGAGAGGAAGCGTAATGCAATCGGGTAATTGGATACGACTAGATTGAGAGGAAAATAACATAAGTGCTAGCAATAGACTACACATAGCATAGGTTTATATAGCGTGTCTGAGTAACTGTGAATACAATGAGTGGACAGTGATGCACTGATTCCTGCCAGACTTTGTAAGGTTAAGACTAAACCTAATAAATACAAATGGTTCCTTTCCCCAAAGCCATTTCCCATGACTGATTTTTAGCAGTCTGAGGGGCAAATTGTACAGTGCTTATCCATCACCAACAAAGAGAGTGAGGGAGAGTGAGAGTACCTGCAGATACAGGAGTGCTTTTACTAATGAAGCAAATGACATAAATAAAAGCTAAATGCATGAGGTGAGTACTCACTGCTGCTCAAAAAAGGCTAATAGAACAAGTACTCTTTACAGTGCAAAGTAAATGTACGTACTAACTCAGTGTTAGAAAAGTAGGGGTGAGAAGAAGGATTAAGTGGAAGCATGAGGCGCTCAAGCATTGGGCAGTGTAAAATGCTTACTACTGCACAAGGAACACACACAATTGGGTATGTCTAATGTGTAGTTCACTCTACACGATTTTTGCCCTGATTTTTGCTCACCGACTGGTCGTGGCTAGATTTGCCGGCTCGGAGGCAACTCGACGTTTTTCAATCGCTATGTGTAAACTGCTCAACAACTTGATCCGAGCGGCTCGCCGAGCGCTTGCCGACTGAAGAGAGATATCGAGCATGCTAAATAGCTGGATATCAGTCGAGCGACTGGCAGGGGAGGAGTTGTAAAACGCGGGACAGGGGCATAATATAGTTTCTATCAGAATACATAGGCACACACCCGTTTTAAAGTATTTCTGACCTTATCATTCTCGACAAAATGTAATACCAACGTTGCATTGCAAAAAATATTTATTAACCTTCAACTCACTACAGAATAATCCATGCTGTTCGCATAGCCAAATCAACTCAGATTCATTTATTTTTCCTCTGTGCTTTACACTGCACATCAGCGCACAAACTACTTGACAAAATGTAGTTTGAGAGACCAGACAGACTCATCTGCGATTCCTGCTGATAGTACAGTAGACAACGACTAAAAAGACTCCAGAGTGCAAGAGGTCCAGTTGTGTAGTGTGAACTGTACAGCGATCTGAACAACTTGAAAGCAACTCCTAATGTACACTGAGAAGATAAAATAACAATAATGTGGCTCTCTGTAAGGAAACATCCAGAGGCTTCACAAGTGTCAGAGAGGGTGTGTTAGTCTGTGGCACTACAAAGTCAAAGTGTGTATCCAGCAGAGGTCACCAGAGTTCACAAGGCTATTATGTTTATCCAAATTGGAACAATGCATAAATAATCCCAAACAGAATGGATGTACTAACTAAATGTTTTCAGGTATGTTTTCAAATATTCGGTTCATGTAGTTTGTACATTTCTGTACATTCTAGAGCCAACAGTGTGTGGACATCTGTCCATGACCTTGTTGGACATCCCTTTATGTATCTGCTTTTGTGCAAAAAGACTGATCGTATATACTTGTTAGCATCTGCGTCTGTTACATATTATTTAAGTTTGACTACTGTAAAATAGCAAAAAATTTAAAAAGTAAATGGACACGTTTTAACCTTTATTAATAATATGAAAATCGTGTACTAATCTGCACTTTAACAAATAAAAAGGCAAGGGAGTTCTCCCTTCTTATGCTGTCGGCCGTGCAGCATTTTGCAGTGTGGCCACGGCTGAAAATGCGTTTCATGGTTGGAATAGTTTGGGGAGCATTTATGCAAATAGTTGTGTTTGTTATGATGTGATTTATGGTGTTTTTTGTGTTCGTGTTTATGTTTAATTTGTAAGTTACCATTTTCATTAAGCGTGTCGTATTCAGTGACCTGATTGGTGTGTTCACTTGTTCAGCATTGAGGGAGGCATCTGCTGTATATCATATCTGCTCTCTTTTTCATGTCTTTTTAACTCACTGGAGAGCAATTGCAAATATACACCAAAAAGCCATAACATTAAAACCACCTCCTTGTTTCTACACTCACTGTCGATTTTATCAGCTCCACTTACCACATAGAAGCACTTTGTAGTTCTACAATTACTGACTGTAGTCCATCTGTTTCTCTGCGTGCTTTGTTAGCCCCCTTTCATGCTTTTATTCAATGGTCAGGACTCTCCCAGGACCACTACAGAGTAGGTATTATTTGGGTGGTGGGTCATTCTCAGCACTGCAGTGACACTGACATGGTGGTGGTGTGTTAGTGTGTGTTGTGCTGGTATGAGTGGATAAGACACAGCGCTGATGGTGTTTTAAAACACTTCACTGTCACTGCTGGACTAAGAATAGTCCACCAATCAAAAATATCCAGCCAACAGCGCCCTGTGGACAGTGTCCTGTGACCACTGATGGAGGTCTATAAGATGACCAACTCAAACAGCAGCAATAGATGAGCGATCATCTCTGACTTTACATCTACAAGGTGGACCAACTAGGTAGGAGTGTCTAATAAAGTGGACAGTGAGGGGACACAGTATTTAAAAACTCCATCAGTGCTGCTGTGTCTGATCCACTCATACCAGCACAACACACACTAACAAACCACCACCATGTCAGTGTCACTGCAGTGCTGAGAATGATCCACCACCTAAATAATACCTGCTCTGTGGTGGTCCTCTGGGTGTCCTGACCATTGAAGAACCGGGTGAAAGCATGCTAAAAGAAGTATGTAGAGAAATATATGGACTACAGTCAGTAATTGTAGAACTACAAAGTGCTTCTATATGGTAAGTGGAGCTGATAAAATGGACAGTGAGTGCTGGAGCACTCTACTTTTTCACGTAGGATTAATACTGTTATTCTAGGAGTTGTGTTCCCCTTTTAAACCTGGAGAAAGATAAAACATTGCACCTTAAGCCAGAGGAGAAACATCATGGCCCTCTACACCCTTAGCCAGAACCTAAGATGTTATAAAATAATAATATATTAAAAGTGAGCTTTATTTCATCTACTCATCAACATTTAAACAAATACAAATCAAATAAATCACTTATCTCTACCTATTCACTGGAATGCAAAAGAGTTCAATTAAAAAATCCTCTTTGTCTACCTATCTTAATAGTTTGCCTCTGCTGTTCCTGGAAACAATGCTTATGATTGGCGGTTCAACTATAAATTTACAGAATGCCAAACAATTGTAATTCAGTGACAGACCAATTTAAAATGACAGTAAAACTGACCAATCATATCTTCTCTCTAAATAAGTGGACTTTGTTTTCGCTAATTTTAAAGTTCTTCCCATTGTGGGGACATGTGTGCAGCGTACTGCATATGGAGCTTGTGTGATGATGTGATTATTTGTAAGGAGAATTTGCATTTTGCCTAAGAAATGAGCTCATTTGTTTGTGGGCTTATCTTTTCTGTGCTATTGGCTTGTTGCATTTCTAAGGTTGAACTGAAGTCTTTGAAATTCACATCTGCCTTAAGCATAGGGTACAATAATGTACCTTCTCATGTCAAGTACACAAACTAAGCAAACGCTCAGTGTAAAATCATGTTCTCCCCCACTTATCCTATCACAAAACTTTATATCAGACACTCCGCAATGTTTGTGGGCATGAACTGCTAGTTTCAAATCTAATCACAGCGTCTCTACTGGGTCAAAGTTAGGATTCCAAAACTTTAGTTCTACTGGCTTTTAGCCAATATGATGTGAACTCCTTTTTTATTTTGCATTATTTCTTTGCTGCATAACCCAATTAAACATCAAAGATATAGATAGTGTGATTAGGTATACAATGACGAGGTTTATCTTGAAACTTTTTATAAATATTACGCAGACATTAATATTTGGTGAGCTGACTTAGCTTCTAGCTAACCCAGTATAATCCAGTTTTGTCTAGTCTATTTGTATTGTGAAGTTAGCTTTAGATGGTTTTCTGGGATCTTTTGGCTCTTTCTGTTGGTTCTTTTAAAAAATATTTTTGCAGGACAGCTATTCTTCAATGGAATCCCCACTGTTTTCTTCTAAACAAACTAACAAACATAATTTGGACAAATGCCATATATCTAAACCTCTAGGCCTAGAATTGAATACTGGTCTGCTTTCATTAGTTACTCGTTCATTTATATACAAGTGGTTTGGTGTGATATCAAACATTTTAGAAGAACACAAATGATTTAACTTGCTGTTAGTGGGTTTAATGAACTTGGTAACTCACATGAATGAGATCCAGCACTTTGACAGCTGCCTCACTGCCATCAGTCTTATTTAGCACTTTGTAGACTTTGCCATAAGTTCCTATTCCAATCGTCTCTGTGATCTCCCAGGTGTGTGATGGATCTGGAAAACTATCAAACACCAGAGAATTCCCTCCAGACTGTGGGAACATCTTCCTGAGGGTCCTCCTGCGTACAAATGATAGGCAATAATTTGTTGCTACAAATATAGAAACAGTACTATTTTTTTAATCATTTAAAAGATTCAAATTAATTCACTTATTCTTTCTAGGGCAATGGGTTCGGCACCACCCACAAACTCTGGGCACAAAGAAGGAATACACTCTGGACAGGGTGCCAGTTTATCAAGGGTTAACGCAAAAGCACTTACATTTACTCACTTACACCCAGGGGCAATTTAGAAAAGAAAAAAAGAAATGTACAATTTGCTTGGGCAGGGAAAGGAAACCTGAGTAGCCTACATGGAAGAACATGCAAAACTCCACAAATACAGTAACCAGGATTCAGGATCAAACAAAGGACCCTAAGAACCATCGTGCTGTGCACACATGTCACCATTATTAAGTCACATTTTTTTTTTATCTGACTAAATTACACAGTTGTGACCACTGTATGAGAATATAAGCAGTACCTGTAGTGCACATGAGTAATAGAAGTGGTGATAGTTTGAACACAGGTAAAGGAAATTATTTAAGAGAGTATTATTTAACCATTTCTACTTTTTAGATACTTTATTTTAAGAATTAGTAACAAAATTAAAAGTAATCACTGTCTAATCACAATACTCTACCAAATTAATTAAAGCGGTGTTAATGGCGCAAACACATGCAGACACAATCAATCCTAATCAATTACAGATTACTAAAATATACTGCAAGCAAAATTCAACTGATTTAAGAGACTTTACTGTCATTTTAGCTATATACAAGTACACATTGAAATGAAAAAAAAAGATGTTCCTTCAGGACCAGGGTGCAACACATAACACAAGTGCCAAAAACACAATACACAAAATGCAGACAAAAACTGTGATCAATACTACAAACAATACAGGGCACAATTTTGGACCTGAGAGAGTAAAGGTACAGGACCAAAAAACAAGTGTGGTGTTGGTACATGTATTGAGTAAATGTAAAATAACGAAAAGAATATACAGTGGTACCTTGTAACTCGACATCCCCTAAACTCAACGGTCTTTGTCGAGAAATTTGTTCCCTTAAACTTGACGTTTCTTTTGAACTCGACGTGTGTGCAACTGCCGCTTTGTTCAGCGCTTGGTTTGGTACGGTCAAACATAATCAAAGTGCGAATATGGGACGAATCTGCATTTGTGTGGAATAACTGTCAAATCCACTCTGAAAACGTCCACATGTATCTATGTTAAGCTGGATTTTCCTCCTGTTTCACTTTCAAATTTGTGTTATAGCTCGGGGTGCTGAGAAATTGTGAGGATCAGCTTTTCAGAGAGTCGCTTATTGTTAAAAAAAAGCTTAATGTGACCTAATGTATTAAAGGAACGACAAACGAACACAAAACTTCTCTTATTTATTACTGCTCATAAGTCCTCTTCACTAAGAGTGAATGCCATGTTTGGCATTGGCACGAGTGACCAAAGGTTTGGCTATAGCAGCCCGGCCGTGTATATTGACCCTGTGGAGCTCCCGACGGACAGTTCTGGTGGAAACAGGAGAGTTGAGGTGCACATTTAATTCTGCCGTGATTTGGGCAGCCGTGGTTTTACGACAAACGAACACAAAACTTCTCTTAATTATTACTGCTCATAAGTCCTCTTCACTAATGAAATTCCTCGAAACTCAATTGTGATTGGACAGTAATCACTTCTCATTCTTCTTTCTTTGCTGGCTGAGACTGAAATACAATGCTCATTTAAATCAGTACACAGTTAAGCTGATTTGAATTTGATTCTGACACTAATTCAGCATTTTGTTTTTTTAATGCAAATCCTTGTGTACTGTTTAGACACATCTCCACATACAACTTGAACATAATAGTGGCTAATCATCTGTATCTCATTTGGATGTGATGTATTTACTGGCAAAGCACCCCATGGTTGGACCTTTTTATTAGAATAAACATACTTTGGCCACAACAGCAAAAAATCCTGGTCTGATTTTAGGCAACATCCTAATTTTTCCAGCCACGTAAAATTAACCAGATTTTACAGATTTCGTCTTTACAATATTAGAAGTACAAACACCAGTTCAAGAAAAGTTTGGACATTTAGTAAAATTTAACAACAAGAAGAATCAGTGATTTGTCAATTCTATTGAACCTTTATTTGACTGACAAAAGTAAAAAGAAAAGATTTCCAGTGTTTTTACTAACCAACTTTGTTGTATTCACCAAAGGCTTAGTCTTTGCAAGCATCTTTGTTAGAGAAACAACAATCAGTTCAAAAAGAACCTTTTTCAACACAAGATTGAAGAAAATTTGGGTCTTTCATTATATAGCATACATAATTTTTCTAGAAAAAAGGAATCTCAAGGAATCTCAAACTGGACAAGGCAAGCAGGGAAACCACTGTTGATTCTTATTGACCTCAAGCCCTCGGTTAGCAATGCCTGAGAAACAGTGAAGCTACTATTTCAAAAATAGCTACATGGGCTCAGGAGTACTTTGGAAACCCGCTTTCACTTAATACAGTCATCTGCTACATCATGTAACACTGTTACGCAAAGAGAATGCCATATCTGTGTATAAATGCTAAGTTCTATGGACCTGGGCTCATTGCAGATGGACCAAAAGACAGGAGAAATGTGTGCTGTGGTCAGTTGTTTCCACGTATCAGCTTGTTCTTGGGAATAATAGATCTTGAGTTGTCCGTCCTAAAGGTGAAAAGGACCATTCAGACCATCTTGTTAACAGCCAGAGGTAAAAATGCCAACTTCTTTCATAGTATGGGGATGCATTAGTATCCACAGCTTGGGTGGCTTGTATGTGTGATGGTAGATAAAAAATTTTTAAAGAGACATATGCTGCCATCAAGTTTACCTCTTTTTCCAGAAAGGCAATTTTTGTTTTAGCAAGACAATTCCAGGCCTTATTCTGCACACGCTACAACAGTGTGACTGAGTAGACACAGACTGTGTGTGCTTGACTGGCCAGTTTGCAGTCAAGATCTGTCTCCTAGCGAAAATGCACGCTGAGTCATGAAGAGTTGAATCAGACAACAGCAGACTGTTGAGCAGCTGAAGTCTTGTAACAAGTAAGAATGGGCAAACATTCCACTTGCAAAACTGCAACAGTTGGTATCCTCAATTTCCAAAACATTAAAAAGTGTCATTAATAGGAAAGGTGGTGATGATCAATTTTGAGTGTGTTGCAAGCGTGAAATTAAAAATGTAATACGAGTTAATCATTGAAAACATTAAATACATTTTCTTTTGTTTCCTTTGTAAAGGTTTGATAGAGTTACCAAAAATTCCAAGAGTCTGGTAAGAGTTACCAGATTCTTTTTTGTTGCAATTTACCAACTTTTCCAGGGGGTTTGTGAATATAATTTAGAATTTGATGCCAGTAGGGGAAAAGCAGATGGAGAAGTGTTTTAGGAATATGAACCACTTCCCCAACCAGATAGGTTCCCCAGGAGGGGCGGTCCGGAGTTTGCATGTACTCCCTGTGTTTGCGTGGGTTTCCTCCCACAGTCCAAAGACATTCAAGTGAGGTGAATTAGAGATACAAAATTAAACTTTAAACTTGTGAACTAATGAATCTTGTGTAACCAGTAACAACCCATTGTGTCATGAACATAACCAAAGTGTGTAAAACATGATGTTAAAATCCTAATAAATAAATAAACCAGATAGGTTAAGACAATGGTAAAACAGACTAGTCCACCAATGCTGACATTTCAGCTTGAGAGTTTGAATCTCAGCTATGCTATTGGCTGGCTTGGCACCTGCATGGACATAATTGGCTTGTCTGGGGAGAGAAGGCCAGAGGGATTACTTATAACTGCTACAATTATGACTGGCTGGTCAATGCTGCCTGAACAAAAGATGGGTAATTATGAAGATTTTGTGACTCTCCATGTGCGACAGAGATGTCCATATGAACCCGTCTGGTGCAGGTGTAAAGAAGCAATCAGATTTGACCAAGGGTGTCAAAAAGGACAGAGCGAGTGAGTATTATGGTTATTCAGAGACTCTTGTATAAAAACAAACTGGTTTAAACAACTATTTAACATAATGACAGGCCTGGTTTCCACTTGCAGCTTGATAAACATCATCAGGTGAACCAACACCCACTACTTATCTGTTAACAAACAAAAGCAATAAGATTAAGCATACCTGTTCCCTGAAGCCATGTCTGTCTGATTTACCTCCACACACACGAGTTCTATACATCACCTTCAATCCCCCACCCAGTGATGTGTAGCACTCTGAAAATACAGCTCTACATTTTACTCTACAGAAGAGTAGATTTTCTATTTCCCTTTATAGAAATTAAGGAAAAGTGAAGAGTGCTGGAGGAAACAAGATCCGAGTACTGAGAGAGTAAATAGGCAGACAGCTGGAACAGTCCCGGCCTCCCACTAGCTTAAAGTTTCAGTTTAACCTCAACATGCAAAACAGAAAAACTAGGAGCGCAGACACAGACACACACACACATGCTAACATACATGCTATCACACACACATAGACACAAACATACACAAAACACATACCTAAATATTAAGGAATTTGAGGGAGGGGGGGGGGGGGGGGGGTTCTGCCTTCTATGGTGAAATTGAGCCTTGGTGATCATTGGACTTTCAAGCAAGACAACAACCCCAAGCACACTAGCAAGTCAACCAAAGCTTTGATAAGAAATCAGTTTTAAAATATCCTGGAGTGGCCTTCTTAGTCTCCAGATTTAAATTCCATAGAAAATCTATGAGTGAAGATTCCACAAGAGCAGTGTCAGAAGCCTGGTAGCAACTAAAATTGCTTATTTAAGGTTATCATTGTTGTGTCACAGTTGATCAAAAACATACACCAGTGAATTGATTTGATTTTATAAAGGATGTTCCACCAAGTATACTAATGCTGAGGGTTGAATAATAGTGCACATGGACATTTGACTAAGAGAACTAGATGTTTTTATTTTATTATTTTAACTCAAAATTATGTCGACTTATGTTCTCAAAATTGTTCGAATGCATTAATAAATATTTTTTCTGTTTACTGAGATTTTATTGCTGTAAATTCTCATTCAACATACATAATATATGGCGCCCAGGTGACGCAGTGGGATATTCCACTAGTGCACCAGCGGCGAGATTCTGAACTCCTCGGTTCGAAACTCGGCGTTGCAACCGGCCAGCTGGGTGCCATCTGGCAGGCACAATTGGCAGTGCCTGCAGCAGATACTAATTGGCCACAGTATCTGCAGGGTGGAGACTGGACTATGTGTGGGGTGGGATCTTCATACGCTGTGTAAGGACCCTGATTGGCGGAAGAGATGCTTTTGCAGAGTGCATGGGTGAGCAGAGGAGGGCTGTGCACGTGTCGGAAGAGGCGCTCTCCTTGGATGCAATCAGGTATCCCTCAGCAGTGGAAGACAAATTGAATATACAGTATATAATACATAATAATTGTAGTAGCTTTTAAGGTGTGTTCAGACCTTGAAGAAAGTAAACAAGTTTGTATTCATTTTAATGAGCACAATACTAATGTTTTACTTAGAATGAGTTTAAAAATTAAATCCCAGCTTTCATGCGTATTGGCTTTTACATTGATGTTGAGTGACTTTATGCCATAGCTGGTTTAAAATTCAAGCAGCTTGGCTGTGTTTAATGGCTTGTAACCATCTATCTTCCTCTTGATTACATTCCAGAGGTTTCAAATTAAGTTGAGGTCTGAAGTTTGGGCTGGTCATGACAAAGTTTGATTAAGTTTTCATCCATGTGCACCTTGATTGACCTGGCTGTGTGGTATGAAGCTTTGTCCTGCTGGAAAAATAATCTTTAGAGTTAGGAAATATTGTCAAAGAAGAAGGACACAAGTCAAATCTGCCTGATTCCAGCCTTGATTGTCACCAATCCTAAAACAGAGTTTACTGTGGTTTTTAGGCCTCTCCAGGTCTCCATCTATTCATTAGAAGGCTTAAACTTAGACTCATTAGAGAAGTTGACTTAATTATTGTCAGCCTGGCACTTCTCAGCTTGACAGCTTTGCATGACTTTAGTCCTGCCCTTAGGAGCCTGTTTTGAATTATTGTTGTGCACTTTACTCTGCCAATTGCCATTTTTTTGTAGGTCACTTTGTCTGTGGTTGTTTTTGAGTTTGAGTTAGACTGTGGTCCTCCTGGTTTGTAAAAAATAATTTGCCATTATATCAATAATTTAAATTTATATATATATATATATATATATATATATATATATATTTATATACAGTGTATCACAAAAGTGAGTACACCCCTCACATTTCTGCAAATATTTCATTATATCTTTTCATGGGACAACACTATAGACATGAAACTTGGATATAACTTAGAGTAGTCAGTGTACAACTTGTATAGCAGTGTAGATTTACTGTCTTCTGAAAATAACTCAACACACAGCCATTAATGTCTAAATAGCTGGCAACATAAGTGAGTACACCCCACAGTGAACATGTCCAAATTGTGCCCAAATGTGTCGTTGTCCCTCCCTGGTGTCATGTGTCAAGGTCCCAGGTGTAAATGGGGAGCAGGGCTGTTAAATTTGGTGTTTTGGGTACAATTTTCTCATACTGGCCACTGGATATTCAACATGGCACCTCATGGCAAAGAACTCTCTGAGGATGTGAGAAATAGAATTGTTGCTCTCCACAAAGATGGCCTGGGCTATAAGAAGATTGCTAACACCCTGAAACTGAGCTACAGCATGGTGGCCAAGGTCATACAGCGGTTTTCCAGGACAGGTTCCACTCGGAACAGGCTTCGCCAGGGTCGACCAAAGAAGTTGAGTCCACGTGTTCGGCGTCATATCCAAAGGTTGGCTTTAAAAAATAGACACATGAGTGCTGCCAGCATTGCTGCAGAGGTTGAAGACGTGGGAGGTCAGCCTGTCAGTGCTCAGACCATACGCCGCACACTGCATCAACTCGGTCTGCATGGTCGTCATCCCAGAAGGAAGCTGACGCACAAGAAAGCCCGCAAACAGTTTGCTGAAGACAAGCAGTCCAAGAACATGGATTACTGGAATGCCCTGTGGTTTGAAGAGACCAAGATAAACTTGTTTGGCTCAGATGGTGTCCAGCATGTGTGGCGGCGCCCTGGTGAGAAGTACCAAGACAACTGTATCTTGCCTACAGTCAAGCATGGTGGTGGTAGCATCATGGTCTTGGGCTGCATGAGTGTTGCTGGCACTGGGGAGCTGCAGTTCACTGAGGGAAACATGAATTCCAACATGTACTGTGACATTCTGAAACAGAGCATGATCCCCTCCCTTCGAAAACTGGGCCTCATGGCAGTTTTCCAACAGGATAACGACCCCAAACACAACCTCCAAGATGACAACTGCCTTGCTGAGGAAGCTGAAGGTAAAGGTGATAGACTAAAACCAATTGAGCACCTGTGGCGCATCCTCAAGTGGAAGGTGGAGGAGTTCAAGGTGTCTAACATCCACCAGCTCCGTGATGTCATCATGGAGGAGTGGAAGAGGATTCCAGTAGCAACCTGTGCAGCTCTGCTGAATTCCATGCCCAGGAGGGTTAAGGCAGTGCTGGATAATAATGGTGGTCACACAAAATATTGACACTTTGGGCACAATTTGGACATGTTCACTGTGGGGTGTACTCACTTATGTTGCCAGCCATTTAGACATTAATGGCTGTGTGTTGAGTTATTTTCAGAAGACAGTAAATCTACACTGCTATACAAGTTGTACACTGACTACTCTAAGTTATATCCAAGTTTCATGTCTATAGTGTTGTCCCATGAAAAGATATAATGAAATATTTGCAGAAATGTGAGGGGTGTACTCACTTTTGTGATACACTGTATATATATATATATATATATATATATATATATATATATACTGTATATATATATATATATATATATTAATAATTATATATATATATATATAATATACAGGTCCTTCTCAAAAAATTAGCATATTGTGATAAAGTTCATTATTTTCCATAATGTAATGATAAAAATTAAACTTTCATATATTTTAGATTCATTGCACACCAACTGAAATATTTCAGGTCTTTTATTGTTTTAATACTGATGATTTTGGCATACAGCTCATGAAAACTAAAAATTAGCATATTTCATCCGACCAATAAAAGAAAAGTGTTTTTAATACAAAAAAAGTCAACCTTCAAATAATTATGTTCAGTTATGCACTCAATACTTGGTCGGGAATCCTTTTGCAGAAATGACTGCTTCAATGCGGCGTGGCATGGAGGCAATCAGCCTGTGGCACTGCTGAGGTGTTATGGAGGCCCAGGATGCTTCGATAGCGGCCTTAAGCTCATCCAGAGTGTTGGGTCTTGTGTCTCTCAACTTTCTCTTCACAATATCCCACAGATTCTCTATGGGGTTCAGGTCAGGAGAGTTGGCAGGCCAATTGAGCACAGTAATACCATGGTCAGTAAACCATTCACCAGTGGTTTTGGCACTGTGAGCAGGTGCCAGGTCGTGCTGAAAAATGAAATCTTCATCTCCATAAAGCTTTTCAGCAGATGGAAGCATGAAGTGCTCCAAAATCTCCTGATAGCTAGCTGCATTGACCCTGCCCTTGATAAAACACAGTGAACCAACACCAGCAGCTGACATGGCACCCCAGACCATCACTGACTGTGGGTACTTGACACTGGACTTCAGGCATTTTGGCATTTCCTTCTCCCCAGTCTTCCTCCAGACTCTGGCACCTTGATTTCCGAAAACAGTACTTTGGATCACTGAGCAACAGTCCAGTGCTGCTTCTCTGTAGCCCAGGTCAGGCGCTTCTGCCGCTGTTTCTGGTTCAAAAGTGGCTTGACCTGGGGAATGCGGCACCTGTAGCCCATTTCCTGCACACGCCTGTGCACGGTGGCTCTGGATGTTTCTACTCCAGACTCAGTCCACTGCTTCCGCAGGTCCCCCAAGGTCTGGAATCGGCCCTTCTCCACAATCTTCCTCAGGGTCCGGTCACCTCTTCTCGTTGTGCAGCGTTTTCTGCCACACTTTTTCCTTCCCACAGACTTCCCACTGAGGTGCCTTGATACAGCACTCTGGGAACAGCCTATTCGTTCAGAAATTTCTTTCTGTGTCTTACCCTCTTGCTTGAGGGTGTCAATGATGGCCTTCTGGACAGCAGTCAGGTCGGCAGTCTTACCCATGATTGCAGTTTTGAGTAATGAACCAGGCTGGGAGTTTTTAAAAGCCTCAGGAATCTTTTGCAGGTGTTTAGAGTTAATTCGTTGATTCAGATGATTAGGTTAATAGCTCGTTTAGAGAACCTTTTCATGATATGCTAATTTTTTGAGATAGGAATTTTGGGTTTTCATGAGCTGTATGCCAAAATCATCAGTATTAAAACAATAAAAGACCTGAAATATTTCAGTTGGTGTGCAATGAATCTAAAATATATGAAAGTTTAATTTTTATCATTACATTATGGAAAATAATGAACTTTATCACAATATGCTAATTTTTTGAGAAGGACCTGTATATATAATTTGCTTTGGTGTCCCCAGTATCTGTTGCTTGACCTTGTTTGTCTTTGAAAGTTAAAGGATGAAAACCTGATTAAACTGTTTTCATTATTTCAAACCTTTCTTCTTGTTTGGCATAGTACTGTAAATAGTTACTTTTCCAGATGCATCTAAGGTACTACTAACATCATTTTGGTCACTAAATTTTTTATGTATTCATTGTAATATTTTCTACTAAGAATAATACACATGCATTCCTTTATCTAATTACTGCTTTACTTTGATCAGGGTCGCACCATAGTTTGACATCACCCAATTCATCTGGGACTAGGTGAAATTAATTACAGTGAATCACACTCTCATATACTCACATCTAGGAGCAATTAAAAGTGACCTGCTGTATGTTTTTAGGGGTGGGATCCTGTTACTGTGCTACCTTACAACATAATGCAACATAAATAACAACAAAACCTAGCTAATCATAATAAAGCTGAAGTAAATAAGGTAGTATTTCATGTTTTATGCAGAAGACTTGTTTAACATTTTAGGTTTTTTTTCAATACTGTAATACATATTGTAATACCATTATTTATTTATTTGCTATCACTTACGTGATACTTAATACAAAAGCATAAAAAAGAACAATTAAATGTACATCAAATAGTAATACAAATACAAAAAAAGTGTCAAGGAAAAACAACAACCAAAAACTGTAGCTACAAATTCATTGAGAGGTTGATTGACTAAACAGTCACTTATGTACTGGTACATAAAAATCCATTAACCTTCTATCTGTTTCTAATTTTAGTATCTGATCTGTACATGAGGGTTTACCTACATTCTTTACTTTTAAGATAGCTAACATGACTCAAATTGCAAACTTTACAGAAAATACAATGTACAGGTCACCACAAAAATCACACCATAAACAGGTGAATTAAGATCTTGCTTAAAATTTGTCTCCTCATGTGTAGCTATTCTCTTTTGTCTTTAGTGGACAGGCACTCAGGGATTTACTTTAGCAAGTGATTAGGATTCATTCCTTTACCATGTCATCCTAATTTGAATATTAAAATTTAAATGTCTCTTGCCTTGCTCACCAGACTCAGATCATGTCACACAATGAATGGTTTGAATACTTTTTAAGCCATTCACCCTTCCTTGTCCTATTGTAATATTAACCCAATTCAAACTTCCACTGCCCTTTAAGGTTCGAGGCAAGTGGAACAGTCCAATTAAATGTTGCTAGATAATCCATTGCAAGCTGGAGGAACCACATCAAAACTGCAGCTATTATTCAGATGATTTTGGAATCTCATGCAATATTAAATTGCTTCTGGTCAGAATGGCCATGGGTCCAGCACCACCCAGATACACCTTGGAGGGTGACAACCAATCACAGACAGAGATCAAGATAGTGCTGGCTCATGACCCTAACCCAGACACATTTAGAGCATCATCATTCCATTGCAGGGCACTTACTTATTTACTCATTTATTCATACCTTGGTGCCATTTAAAGTAGCCAATTTACTTACTTTGTTGGGAGGAAACAGAAGTACCCAAAGAAAAACCTCATATCAAACTCTAAGCAAACAAACAAATGTTCCGAGCAAGCCAAAGTGGTGTGGCACCAACACTACTTGATATGCTATTATTATTTTCTATGTATAATATTTTTAAATGTCAGTATGGCACAGTCATGATTGATATGGTATCTTAGAATTTTGGTGTAACACTTTAAACAATATTACATGCTTATTTATTTCCAGAATCAGAGCTGCTAAAAATTCAGTACTCGCTCTTACCTCTAAAGCTTAAAAAAACAAATGTTCACGTTGTCATGAGCATCAGCTAATCTGCAAAAACATCCCCCTTCATTTATACATTTAGCAGAGACTTTTCTTCAAAGCAACTCACAATGGAGACAGAATACAAGTTAAGCAAATAAGATATAAGAATTTTTCTGAAGAGCCCATCAGTGTCAGTGTGGCATTGGTGCTACTTAAGCCCTCAAACTTTGTTGAACATACTAATTTCTAAACCACCAAGGCTCTTATTCTGCTAATGCAACTCGTGATATCCTGTAGTTGCTATGCACTTTGGAGTGGTTAGTGAAAGTCAGTAGGAAGATAAAACCGTGGACAAGTGGTAGACAAGGTTTGAATGAAATGTCATCTTATACTCCGAGTTTCAGTGAAGGTGGTATTGGAATTGTGGCTTTATATTACTATGTAAATATACACAGATTCACCTGTTGCTCGTGAAGATTTTAGAGTGAAATGTATTGTAGAAGTCTTTTTTTTAATATTGGTTACCAGATATGAGTTGCATAAGCACCACAAATAGCAAAAAAATTAAAAGTAAAACATATACAAATAGTATATTTTCATAAATATAAAACATATATAGCAAAAAAAAAAAATAGCTAAATATTTCAGCAGAATATTTCAATAATGTAAATAAATAATTCCAAGAATATACAGAGCTAGATCCCATATCCTAATTCAAACTTCTAGTTTATGCCCTCCTGATTATCTTGAGTTAAACCAGGCATGGACTCAACACAAGCATCAGTGCTCATTATAGTTGCCAATTACTGACGTCTGCATCATCTGGCTGTCTGATTCTCTGTGAGCCATGGCAGGTCACATCAGTCAAATGCTCAGGTGTTTTTCTTTTTTTTAGAGACAAAGTTGGACAATTATAAATTAATATCATTAAAACTACTTTTTATTTCTTTTTAGAAAATACAGTATATTTTACTTTATTAAACGTCAAAGATTCTGTGAGTAATTCAGGTTTGAATAGACATAAACACAAAGTGCATTATTTGGAATCACTTGGAATCACTACAAACTAACTGACCCAGTTATTTTAATAGCTTGTGTGTGTGTAAATAGTTTTACACACACACACACACACACACACACAATCCAAATGTTATGGAATGAAAAGTGGAGGCTGATGCACTGAACCCTTTAAGTGCTGTTTCCTGGTCGAGACCCACAGGCTTGTGTTGTGTTGTGCAAAAGCACCTCATTTCTTGCTCGGCTGGTTTATAAATGACAGGAGAAATTACAGCCACTGGCTGCAATGACCATGTGATCAGTCTGGTTTCAGCTTTAGAAGCTTAATATTGTGTTTGCTTAGACTCAGACACTAGTAGTAGTAGTAAACAATGAACCATTATTAATGCAACAGAGGTACTTTGTAAGTACATCTGATATGGTGTTTTTTCTATTCAGTACAGTAAATTGCTTGACTTTTGCACACTTTAATGTTTTGAGGATTTGATTTTGAATAAATAATATTGTCCTTTTATCTATTAATCTACACAATCACCTGGAATGAAGTGAAAACATGTTTTTTGAAAATAATAAAAAATCTAAAACTTCTATTCACAGAAGTATTCAGATCATTTAACATAGCGCACCTTGTTTGCCCTTATCCTCCTTGAGATGTGTATAGACCTCAACTGGAGTCACCTGATGCAAATTAAATTGATTAGACATAGTTTGAATAGGCAAATCTGTGTCTATAAGGGACCTTGATTTTAACTGCAGTGTCAGGACAAAAACCAATCCTTGAAGCCAAAGAAAGCACCTCTGGGTAATTTTTAAATGTTAAAAGATTGGTACAACCTTGATCATTTCTAAATTACCCATATGACCAGGAACAAGAAGGGCCTTGGCCATGGAGGCAAAAATAGAATCAAACAGTCACTATAAAAGAGCTCCAAGCACTATCTTTATAGCAGCCTTTATTGCAGAGTGGTAAGACAGAGTTAAAGGCATATGACAGAACAATTGAAGTGTGCTAGACATCAGGGAAAAAAGTCTCTGGTCTAATAATATGAAAATTGAACTCTGGACAGAACAGCAAACACTATATTTAGCAAAAAACGGACACTGCACATCCCCTGGTTAATGTCATCTCTTCATTAAAACACAGTGCGCTACTAGTAGTAGAATACTGCTGGTTGAGTCTGGTGATTTTCACTGTTTTATCCTGGTTCCAGAGTAAGTTTCACGGTTGTTGTTGTTGTATAGGTTTTTTTATTTAATTCATTTTCATGTTTTTACCATTGCTTTATCCTGGCCAGGGTCACAGTAAGTCCAATTTCAGAGTTCTCAGAGAGTTACTAATTTAGTCCAATTTAGTAACACACCCTGAACAGAACACCAGTCTTCAACTATCTCTCCCAAAACCAATCACGTGTGTATGTACAGTAGATGCCTGACCAAAAAAATGCAGGAAGGTGGCACGGTAGTTTATTATGCTGGCACATTACTACTGGTGGGCATCCAGACAGACATAATTGCCTGTGTTTAAGGGGAAGGGTGATGACTGAAGGATTGGCACCCTATTCAGGGTACCTGCCTTGTGTTTAGTGTGTCCTGGTCTATTCATGAACCATCAGGATAAAACCAGTTTGTCCAGATTGTTCCAGCTCTACGCTTTACCATTTTCAGAACCCTACGAGTCATACAGAGTGCTTTTAGTGGGTAGTACCAGGCACAATTTGCGTGACGTATTTTAGCTGTAGTTCGTTAAAGCTGAACGCTTACTGAACACTGAATTCCTGATGCAAGCAGTAAACAATAACCCCCTGGCTATCAAAATGCCCATAATGTAATAAAAACACTGGGCTTAGATGAAGTTGTAAACTGGACTTATCATCTGATAGTTAACCCAGATTCCAAGAGATAATAGTTTTACCTGATTCAATTTGGAATCACCATGAGGGAAAGTATTGTATTGGAAAAAGACTTACTTGCTAGCAACTGTCTCTAACTCATGTATCATAGTCTAGTTTCAGGATTTAAAAGGTTTACTCCTCTTTTCCAGTCAGATTGAATTTGCTGATATTTTAGATGTGCTTGCTACTGCAGTGAACCACAGCTGAATTAACATACCAGTCCAGTGTGACAGCCATAATAATGTTTAGTTCACATTGTCATTGTGATTATGTATCGAAATGCAATCTCTCATGATGATCGTAAGAATATCACAAAATTGTCAACAACAAAGCATACAATCTGGGATTTGTAACAAGCCACAAAAAGAAGAATAAAGAATTACTAGTAACTTTAAAAAAACTGTGTAATATTGATTTTAATAGAGAATAATGTTATTTAGTACATATTTGCCAAATGACTAAAATGCATGTATACAAATTTGAGACCAAAAATGTTGCTGTAACAAATGGGCTAGGACGAGACGAAGAGGGGGGGAACACACATGCAGAGATGTTGAACAATAATTTAATAATTACAAAAGACAAGACAAGGTTGTAAACAAGACATGGGAGAACAAGACATACAAACACATGACCTATGCTAAAGCTAACTGCTAAGCTAAATGCTAAATCTAAACACACAAGAACAAAGCTAAAGCTAAATGCTAAACATGAAACAGAAACCCTAAGCTAAGCCAACAACATGGTACAAGACAGAATCACTAAACAAACATGAACAAAGCTAAACAAGAACTAGACTAAGACAAACAGGACAAGCAAAACAAGACTTAAACAAAAAGCATGGACTAACAAGAAGCATGGAATGGGAAAGCAAACAAAAGCAAAGGCAAATCAAACAAACATGAGTTAGGCACAGACCAACATAACCAAGATAAACCAAACTGAACTGACAGTCAACCCGAGTCAAATAGTCAAAATCAAACAAAGTCAACTCAAATCACAATACTTTCCACTGGTGGACCCACAGCTGTCCTCTTAAATGCCAGTGGGTAATTAGCTGGTGACAAATCACAGTAAACAGGTTGGAAAAGTGACAGTTGTCAAGTTTTTTTTTTATTAAAAATGTAAGTATGACATGACATTTTTTATTTTATAAAGTCTGAAACTATGACATGTGATAACATTAAGCTAAACCCCAAAATACACCTCTCCAACCACCCAAACCCTGAGGTTTTGATGTGGTCCAGTTCATTTTTTACATTGACGAATTGAGATTTGTTCAGCATAAAAACCCAAGTGACTTTGTTAAGAGCCAAATTGTTAAAGCCAAACGGCTGGGTTGAAGTATCTCTGAAACATCAAAAGGTGCTCACAGGCAGCCGTGGTAAGTACCCGGGCGCATGACAAGCCACAAACCGCCAACAAGTTGTCGGGCAGTAAAGACTTATTGGTGCCTGAGGACATAAATGCTATGGACTCTGGTTCAGACCAACAGAACTGCAGCTTAAATTGCAGATCCAAATTTCAATCCTGGTGATCAGGTGAATGTGTCACAACACACAATGCATCGAACCCTTCTGTGTATGGATGACAACACTTAGGCCTAACTCAGTAGTTAAACCTAACAGTAATTGTTGTTCCTGCTGTTTTCAGATCATTCTGCTTTTGTGGAGTTTTAGAAACCCCCTGTTGATTATTGAACCAGTTGTTTGCTGTCCTAACGAATTGCAACATCTTTAATAAAATTTTTATCAGATGCTTTTTTCTGGTCAGGTTTGTAAATCAAAGAAAAAGTTGGGACAAAAAAGCATTTATACCTCATTTATACCTCATTTTCTTTTTATACCTCATTACTAGCCCTACATTTCTTATTTGGTGCTGTCCATTTGCCGAAAGCTGTTCACACCATTAACACAGAGTTCATAAGCTTTAGTGTGCTATCACCTACAGATAAGAAGTAGTAGTAGTAGTAGAACTTTATTGCTGGGTTAAATAATAATATAGAAACAACAGTGTATAATAGAGTATATAATTAACTTTGTCCATGCTATACAGATTCTTCTTACTTCTTTGTAATTAAATGCAAAGATGTTTGGTGTGGCGTCTTTTTGCTCCAATGGAGTGCATCATTAGCTCAGTTAACCAGATGGGACCTTCATACACCCAATCAAAGACATTATTAGGGTTCTTTCTACCGAACAACTGATTTCACACAAAAAAGAGCATATAACATAGCTTGTATCTGTAATGGTTCTTACACATCTCACCAGCAATAAAACTTTATTTTATCTTAAATAATCATTTAAATCATATAAAAGAATCTCAACTTGCTTGGGTTGCACATTTGAACTATTCACCATTCTTGTTATAATATGTTAGTGGTTGTCAACCTTATTTCTATTCAGTGCATCTGTAAAATATGTATGATTACTATAAAGAATAGCTTTGACATTTTTTTGTGCTGACAAAGAAGGACAGAAAAACTTACTTTTAATGCTTATTAAATGTGGTATGACTCAATCTGCTTTTACACAGTCTGACATACTTAATGTTAAAGCAGTGCAATGACAAAAAAGGAGGCTGTATATTATTGTGCCTAACATTTTTTTAACCCTTAATAACCCTACGGTCCACACTCCAAAAATACCTATTCCATAACAATGGTACATGTGGCGGTCAGGGATCTAATAATTGTACATCTGATGGTCGTATCTTGTATTTCACATGTAGAATGCAGCAGAACTGATCAGCATGAAGACCTAAGGGAGTTTTATAAGATGCACATTGTTACGACCAAACGACTGTGTTGAAGTATCTCTGAAACAGGCAGCAGTGGTGTGTTTTCACTGACAAAACACAGGCATTGGAACTGAGGAGTTCTGTTTACTCCAAGATCACCTGGTGAATAGCTGTCACCAGGTTACCCCTTTCTGTTACAGACCATAACAATTTGGCCATGAGAATTTGGCCCCAGTCACTTGGTCATTATGCTGATTATATCTGCATGTAACATCCCAGAATGAGCAGAATGTTTTTTCTTGGTACAGTTTTTTAAATTTGCTTTTAGGTTTGTTGACCATGTTGGCCAATTTTTATACACATAAAACCGTTTAAAAGACTTAACACTGAGCTGAAATCAAATACTTTAAATGATCACATAGCTCAGGTGGCGCAGCGGTAAAACATGCAAGCACACCAGAGCTGACATTTCGAACTCGCTGTTTCGAATTTCAGCTCTGCCATCCAGCAGGCTGGTCGCCAACACGAACAACGATTTGCTGCTGTTCATACAGGGTGGGAGCCGGACAGGGATTCCTCATAACTGATGTAATTACGACCTCTGCTGGCCTCTGCTGGCTGATTGATGGTGCCTGCACAGAGACGAGGGATAATACGCTAATCAGGGTGTGGCTCTCTGTACACAAATCTGATCCGCATATGAACTCTCCTCGAGCAGGTGAAAAGATACAGTCAGCTACTGCACACGTGTCAGAGGGGGCGTCAGTCTCGGCCAGGTGGAGATCAACATTAGTAGAGAGGGAGCATAATGCAATTGGGTAATTGGATACGCTAAAGTCAGGAAAAAATGGGAGAAAATGCATAAAGAAAATAATTTAAAACAATAATAAAATTACCACATAGCCCAGTTTTTAAGTCCTGAACTGGAATGGATAGTAACTCCTATTGAGTGTTTTGTCCTTGTCACTGGGTCTCCCTGGGGAGTTCTTTCCCATAAAGAGTAGATTAGGATAGCCATACACCCCATTACTTCAATGATCACCTCAATCCTCAAATCTCCAAACCTTTTTTATGATTTATAATTAACCCCTGAGGCTCAAACACCAGGAGATTTAGTTTAAAGCACTCTTTACTCTTTATATGATTTGCTTTGTTTGTAACAACAAATTTGAGCTAGACTGTCCACCAGTAAATACGTTTGAGACTGAATGAACCTAGAGGGGAAACATCTTCTTTATGAGTGTATGTAAGCTTTGAATTCAGCTGTGATTATATGCTAAAAATGGTGGAGTGATTTGGTTGAATTTTATAGGGTTTTTTTTCTTATCATGTGGCTTTTACATAGCACTTTACTAAGGATTTACTTAAATGTAGCTGAGCTCCAGGTTAGAAACGTGTAATTGTGCAGTAATAACAGATGTAAAATGTATCTAAGTCAAATAAAAAAAAACCTTGGGAAATACACAGATGTAAAGAGTGTTTCTCTTGGTGGTCAGTTTGGTGTGATGAATGCTTGGATGAATGTGTATCATGCTGCTGATGAGGCTATTATGTCGCGTAAGAAGCGCTATTGTTGGGAAGTGATGAAGCGTGACTTCCCCAACTGGAGCACACACAGACAAAATGAATCATCCAGATGAGTTTAAAATATTTACACCCCTCATACAATGAGTCACTTCTGATCTACTAATGGGGGAAATATTTAGTCAACCACTTTTGTTTTTCTCAGTATTGTCAATATATCTCATTTTCCTGTTTTAATGGTGGACAGTTCAGGCTTCCCTAGAAGCACAAGGTACAATGCAATAATACATCCTGGAAAGGACAGCAATTCATTGTGGGGCCTTTACCACCCCCTCAGACAAAGCCAATCATGTCTGTATGTAACACCTGACTGGCTGATAGAACAACTGGGAATTTGAACTTTAAATCCCTGTGGTAGTGGGACAGTGTAAATTACCACTATGGCATCCAAGCACGCTGACAATATATTAATTGTTTACATGTAAAAGTTGCATAATGTATCGAATTAGGGCTAGACTTGACAAGAAGGGAGGACACATGCAGAGATGTTATACAAAATGTTCAATAATAGAAAAACACAAGACAAGTGTACACAAGACAAGACATATGAACATGTGACCTTTGCTAAGCTAACACCAAACACTAATGCTAAGTCTAAACTAAATGCTATGCTAACCTCTAAGACTACTCTAAACACATAACGTGACTAAACTATACTTAACCCTAAGCTAAGCTAAATGCTACACTAAACAAGAATTTAGACCAACAAACAGAAACAAGACTAAAGACTACTGAGCATGAATAAGAAAAAAAACAGGAGCAAACGAACATGAGCTAATAAACAGGAGCACACAGGACCACACAAAGGCTGCATTCGTGACACATAATAGATCAAATTTCAAATATTTTGCAAATCTTGTGGAAATGACAACTGGTTTCATTTTAAAACATGTTGCCACTGGTTGGAAACATTTCACACAACAACAGAAACCATGGATCAGTTTAAAATAATAAATACTTTAAGGGAAAAGCTACAAAGCCACAGCAAACACAGCAAATGTCACCAAGTAGCTGGATAGATGAATGCTTTGGTTTAGATCCAACTTCAAAGGGAGTGGTAAGTAGATGTACTATGATATTCAAAAGATTGCTTCCCCATCACTCAAACACATTACGGCAGCCTGGAAAGAGGACTTGGGTTATGACATCTCTGAGGATTTCTGGCTAATGGCAATTAAGAAGATACATTTAACCTATATTTAATCTGTATCAGACATGATCTACTCCAATTTAAAGTGCTTCACAGGCTCCATCTGTCTAACAACAGATTGGCCAAGCTTTATCCAGGTTTTGACCCCGCTTGCTCTCGATGCCATCAGACCCCGGCCACCCTTTATCACATGTTCTGGTCATGTCCACGGCTAGTACAATTTTGGTCCTCTATTTTTGAGACTTTTTCCTATATTTGCAACATACAGATCAGCCCTGAAATAGCTATTTTTGGTGTTGTCCCCGGAGAGGTGTTGGTGTCAACTGCCCAGTCAGATGCCATGGCCTTTACATCCCTACTGGCAAGACATCTTATTTTGTTAAACTGGAAATCGGCTACTTCTCCTACACATAGACAGTGGGTGATGGCCAGTGTTGTGCGTGAACGAGTTCAAAAGAACGCGTTCATTGAACACGCTCATTTTTTCGTGAACGTTGAACTGAACGCAACACATTTTTAATAAAGAACTTGAACGTGAATTAGTTCACATTATGTGTCATGAACGGCAGACATCACTGTAAATGAACGTTGGAATTTGTTTTCCATTGAAAACTGAGTGACATCTGTTTTCTCTTTTGAAACGCAACGAGAGAAAGTTCCTCCCTCCTGTATTCTCGCTGGTGCCGCTTAAATCATGTATCACCAGACAGAAATGGTTTTGACATTGTGTGCGCAATGCATCGCAGTTTCCTTAAAAATAAAGTTTTTTGTGCCTTTGAGTTTTGCCTTCATTACCTTCATTCAATAGTTTCATTTCATACACACACATATGTATATATAATATCATATATATCAAATAATATATACATATTTCATATTATATATTCTTTTTTTAATTAAATGCTGGTAGATTTCATTGCACTAAGTATAGAACTGGTCTACCTTGTCTGTACTGCTGCAAGTTTCATCACCTGGTAAGAAACCCACAATTGCAGTGTCATGAGCAAATGTCTACAATGAGCAGTTTCAAAGAACGTATAGTGATTTCTAGCTTGTAGTGTGAAAAAAAGTATTTATTTGAATATCTCACGAAAAAAGTAAAATGAACTGAACTTTGAACTAGTTCAGAATTAAAATTGTGAACTTTGAACATGAACTGTTCACTTTGAGCATGTATGAACTGAACTTGAACTAGTTCAGAAAAGCTGTGAACTGGCACAACACTGGTGATGGCACACTTAAAGCTTGAGAAGCTAAAATACTTTCATGCTGGTATGCGTGGATCAGACACAGCAATGCTGCTGGAGTTTTTAAATACCGTGTCCACTCACTGTCCACTCTATTAGACACTTCTACCTGGTTGATCCACATTGTAGATGTAAAGTCAGAGACGATCGCTCATCTATTGCTGCTGTTTGAGTCGGTCATCTTCTAGACCTTCACCAGTGGTCACAGGACGCTGCCCACGGGGTGCTGTTGGCTGGATATATTTTTGGTTGGTGGCCTATTCTCAGTCCAGCAGTGACAGTGAGGTGTTCTATTCTCACTCCATCAGCACTGCTGTGTCTTATCCACTCATACCAGCACAACACACCACCACCATGTCAGTGTCACTGCAGTGCTGAGAATGGTCCACCACCCAAATAATACCTGCTCTGGGAGAGTCCTGACCATTGAAGAACAGCATGAAAGGGGGCTAACAAAGCATGCAGAGAAACAGATGGACTACAGTCAGTAATTGTAGAACTACAAAGTGCTATATGGTAAGTGGAGCTGATAAAATGGACAATGTGTGTAGAAACAAGGAGGTGGTTTTAATGTTATGGCTGATCAGTGTATGTATGTATGTTGGTAGGGGGGTTTTGTTGTATGTTGGTTACAGTTAAAATGACAGTAAAAATATTTGAATATTTGAAATGAGCAAATGTATTTAGCAAACTAAAACTAAATTCCTAAAAAAATTAAAAATGTAAAAATATTACACACACAAATAAAATAAAGTAGCAGTAACAATGTAAAAGATTAACAGAACATGAAGCTTATTTAAAGAGAAACATATTTAATCCAGCAGTAACAGAAAAGAAAAAAAGAGCTTTGCTTTCTCTTATCACCTTTTTATTCTCCAGCTTCTCTGTTAAATTTCCCTGTATTTGATGTTTAGCGTTTGATGTGATTATAAAGAAAAGCATAAAGCCCAGATCTACATTTAAAGGCAGCTTTGATGTTTTAATTAAATTCTTTGTATAATCTTGATATTAGACAAACTCCAGTTTTCATTGGTAGTGATTTGTGTTTGTTCATGACTTAACTTAATCGAGCTGGTAATTTCAACTTCTAAATTTGGTTTTAATTAATGTAAGTATGTTATAGGAGATATTTAATTAACAATACATTTCAATATAATTCATTTTCCAATGTGATTTACAACTGTCAGCTCATTGTAGATGCCTTTTAAGCTTTGCTCTCTTGTTCCTCAAAAATCTTATAACATGTTTTAATCTTGTGTTAGTTCTTAGGATTGGTTTATCCAACATCCTAGGTTACAGCCCTTAAGATCAAAAGAATCTCAAATGCATTTCACAGGCTACAAACTGTTCTAGTCAAAAACTTACATACGCTTAAGTGTCATGTCTGTTTTACCACAGCTTCATCCTATTCAGAGTGGGTACAATTCACTGGGTGAAAGGTAGGAAACACCCTGAACAGCTCACTAGTTTATCACAGGTCAACATACACTCACATACACATTCACACACACAGTTACAGCTAGGGCAATTTTGTATCTCCACTTAACCTGACTGCATCTCTTTGGACTGTGGGGAAAAAACAGAGCACTCGAAGGAAACCCATGCAGACATGGGGAGGACCCAGACTGCTCCACCTTGGAATCAAACCCAGGACCTTCTTGTTGTGAGGCGACAGTGCTACCCACTGAGCCATTGTGCTGACTTGTTAAATGATTTTCAATAAAAACAGGTTTTAAACACAGTACTAAATTTTGCTTTTATAATGTCCTGATCTCAACCCATTAAGAATACATTAATGATACTAAAAAGTCCAGGTCAGAAATCAAACAAACGTGATGGAACAGTAGTCTCCAAGCCTGCTAATGCCAAGTTCACACTACATGACTTTCAAGTTGTTTAGATCGCTGTACAGTTCACACTACACAACTGGACCTCTTGCACTCAGGAGTCTTTTAAGTCGTTGTGGATTTTACACTACACGACTGATCTGCGATAGGTGTTTTCACACTACACGATCTACCATCAGGGGGAATCGCAGGCGAGTCTGTCTGGTCTCCCAAACTACGTTTTGTCACGAAAACACGTGAGAAGTGACGAGGGGTTTAATGATACCATCTCCAAAAATGCACACCAGCAAGAAGCGAGCGATCAAAGTTGTTTGTGAACTGATGTGCAGCATAAAATCAAGGAGAAAAAAAATACATGAATCTGAGTGGATTGGACTACTCAACCATCAGGGATTGTCTGTACTGTAGTGAGTTGAAGGTCAATAAATATTTTTTGCAATGCAGCATTGGTATTATGGTTTGACGAGAACGATAAGGTCAGAAATACTGATGTATTCTGATATATGTATTCTGTCTCACTCCTTCCCCGGGTTTTCCCTCACCCCGTATCTTGCATTCTCATTGGCTGTAGTTCGACACCGCACTCATTGCCAGTCGCCCGACTTTTCCAGATATTTAACACTCTAGATATTTTTCTCAAGTCGCCGAGCGCTCGACGAGCCGCTCAGATCGAGTCGTTAAGCAGTTCACACATAGCGATCGAGAGCCGAGTTTCATTCCCCGAATGAACACCGAGTTGCCTCCGAGCGGCCACATATAGCGACGACCAGTCGGCAAGTGAAAATCAGGGCAAAAATCGTGTAGTGTGTACTAGACATAAGTAAACCAGTCAAAACCCAACCAGGGCTGTATAAGAAGCTTGCTGATAGTTATAAGCATCTGATCAAGGTGAAAAGTCAAAGTGGACCATGCATAAAAGTACTTACATTTATACAAGTGTTTCAGACCAGTCAGTCATTGTTTCTATCATTGTCAAAGAAAAAAAAGATTTGCGGAATAAAGTGTAAACGTTAACCTCAAGCGCAGTATGCAGCCACTTAAAAGTCATTTAGGAGTCACCTTGCTTGCTGGTTTAGATTTTAATGGTAATGTGGAATACCATCAGTTTTTACTGGTGACAAGCTATTGGATCATTTTATTTGATGGTGGAACTGAAACAGAAAAAAACAAATGCAATGTTTTATCTGTTCAACTTAATTTCTTTTCTTAATATATTGTTAAAGATGACTGGATTTTCCAGTAAATAGCAGAAGTACAGACAAGAGCAATCCAATATCAATGTCAGGCACAAAGGTGGTACACAAGGCAAAAAAAAAAAGAAAAAAAACATATCCATAGTTCTTTTTTATCGTAATATTGTTTTTATGCATCCCACCCCAGTTTCCCTGCCAATCTAGTCATGTGTAATTACCAAATTGATTTCCTTTTACAGCTTCTGACAAAGACAAGTCTCAACCGTCACACACTCCCATTCGAAACATGCAGTACCGAGCATATCTTTCACCACCACAAGGCAGGTTCATATGGGGATCCGTATTCTACCCCTGTTTTATTCTCCGTTTTATTGTGCAGGCGCCATCGATCAGCCAGCAGAGGCCATAATTGCAGCAGTTATGAAGAATCCCTGTTCAGTCATTGTCCCAAATCTTTACAGACACACAGCCAATTGTGTATCTGTGTAAGCACCTGGCTGGGTGAACTTAAAAGCTCAAGATCTCAGCACTGCTGGGCTGGCGTATTGCTATACAATATTGTTATACAAAGGTCTGTGGTTCTACAATGGTATTGTAAAAGTATTAAGATTTTTGCTGCATAATGACCTTAATGCATTGATGAAAGGATAAAGCATTCTATATGCAATCAAGATTTTAACTCTGATGTATATTTCACTTCTTGTGAAGTGTGTTATTAAGGGCACATTGGTCGTGATCGCCAGTGGTCTTTTAACTGCATATTGAATGACTCATTTTGCCCTCATGTTCTATGGTTCAGTGGAGCATAAGCAGCCTACACTGAGCTCATCCAGTTTTATTGACTCACTGGCCATTATTAGAAACGGCACTAATACTGGGTAGGACTCATCTTTGCTTCCAAAACAGCATATCACATGACACGTTTGCACTCTGATTGCTTAATGTACTGGAATCTTCCATTCTACTCCATCTCATGGTGCTCTATAGGATTCAGATCTGGTGATTGAAAAGGCTGCTGACATACACTGAACTTCTCATCAAGTGCACAGAAAAATCCTTTTTTTGTTGTTTGTTTTTCTATTTTATTTATGCATTTTCTCCCCAATTTAGCATAGTCAGTTTGTCTTCCACTGCTGGGGGATCCCTGATTGCGGTCAATGTGGGTACATTGCTGCTCACGCCTCCTTTGACCCGTGTACAGTCCTTAGCGGAACCCTTTTTCACCCATGCACTCTGCACAGGCACCTCTTTATCTGCCAATCAGGGTCCTTACACAGCGTTTGAAGACCCCACCCACATAGTCCGGGCATCTCGCCCTAGCAGAACCGTGTCTGCTGCAGGCACTGCCAATTATGCCCGCTAGATGGCGCCTAGCCGACCGGTGGCAACGCTGAGTTTTGAGAGTTCAGAATCTCTGCGCTGGTGTGATAGCAAAACATCCCGCTGCACCACCTGGGTCGCCAACCCCAAAAATTCTTGAGGACAGAAAGCAAGCATGAAATAGGTGACAAGCAAAAATTGTTGTTAGAGCATTTTTATATTATTATTATTATTATTATTATTATTGCTGGAATTAGCTAAGTCTAAAATTAGCCCAAGTGGCAACATCGGTGACTAGAAATAATACTTTTTCTCCAAGTCTCTATTAATCAGATTGCTAATCTGGGCCCATACCTCCACAATACATTGTATTTCTTTTTTTTTTTTTAAGCCCAGAACACTGTCAAGGTCACAATCCAAATTCATTTCCTTCCTCCGGGTTCCTGCAGACTTCCAGCTTTTGGAGTATATCATCCATCAACACCAGACTACGCATTCCTGAGACACATTCAGGATGCATTGTTTACGCTACAGCTGGCACCCCTAAACAGCTGCTAATATGGTCTGATCTTTGAGCTGCATTAGCTCCAGTGTATGATTGTAATTAAAATGACCATTTGTGATCAGGCCAACAGAGAAGCATCCTGAAGCCAGGTGCAAATGTAAGCCTTTACATTACACCTCTCTTCTCTTTCCATTTTAAGTAGGACTCGAATTGACCCAGTCACTGTAAAAAGGGTCATAAACTCTGTCGTGTAATAAATGAGGTTAGACTGTGTCTGAAAGTGTGGTAGAGCACTAAAGTACTAAATTACTAAAAAGCTCCATTCAAACCCAGTTTTCAGGTTGCACAGCATAAAAAGCTACAATTGGCAAAATGTGCATTGAATACACTGTATTTTCTTTATGTCTCCTTTCTTAGAATGTTGTCTTAAATCCAATCCTTATCTCTGTGGTTCTTGAACACATTTGGTAAGTGTTAATGTTCACATTGCAAATTGTGGCTTTCTGTGTTTCTTAACACCTTCAAACATGTGGTTTAAATAATCAGAGATTTTGAGGCCTATTGTGCCTGTGATTAAGTCACTTGTCATCTGATAACCTTAAACACATCAACAGCAACATCTTTTTTCCTCAAATATCAGACAAGCTTTGTCTGTTTATATGGTAAAAACTAAATGAAATAAGAAAAAAAACCGATTTGCAGTCTTCCTATTTGAATTCCAGCCTGGTCATGTTTATGTGGAAATGAAGTCTGACACACAGCTGGCATCTGTTTAAACACCCAAATTAAAATGTGTTTAACGTTTGTCAATCAAACTTGTTATTCATCAAATTACAGTATAATAATCAAAACAGCTTTAGGATTGCAAATATTTCAATTATTTCTTATTTAAACTACAGACAGAACAAACACACATTTGACAAAAAAAATTTAATTGTGTATACATGTACCCGGGTGTTGTTTTACTTTTATTCAGCTAGATTCCCTTGGATACTTATTTTTTGCTGGACCCCATCTCTCAGTGTAGTCATTTCCATTACCCAATTGTAAACCCATTACCGCTTGCACAACCCCCAGTCTAATCAAAGTAGAGCAGGATCACCGCACGTCCCCTCCTCCCCACATGTCCAATTGTGTTTGTGTGAATGTCCAGCCAGATCAGCAGCTCTGCTGAGATTCAAACTTGTGGGTGTGAACGCTCCACAGTGGTGTGCTAGTGTGTGACACCATTTTTTACATTACATGTGCAGAATGCAATACATGTGCATTACATTGAACAGAATAGACTGATACTCTGGTGCACTTAGTTTAAATAAAATGGGATTTGACATCCAGCTGCAGTTATTACCAGTCAACAGCGACTACCATGTGATGTCACGTTACTATCTTTCTTTTCATTCATTTAATTACAATGATACATTTTACTAAATGACATTATGTAAATTGCATAAATAATAGGTAAAAGCAGGAAAGTATTGATTCATTAATGTGTAAATTTAGTCATGGTCATTTAGACTAATCATTAAGAAAGCATGTCTTAATAGACTTATACTGTGCAAGGCAAATAAAAGAAGAAGGATTTAAAAGTGTATTTATTTTACTAATTATGTAAGTATCATTTAATAATACAACTCCAAATCAAAAAAAGTTGGGACAGCATGAAAAATGCAAATAATAAAAAAAAACACAGAGTTTCTTACATTTACTTTGACTTTTATTTCATTGCAGACAGGATGAACCTGTGATATTTCATGACTACTTTGATATTTCTAGACATGGTTAACATAAGGCTTCTTTTTTGTGGTTATAATAGCTATTGTTGAGTGGCTTGATGCAGTGTCGTCTGAGGGATCAAAGATCACGGGCGTTCAGCTTAAGCTTGTGATCTTGACATTTACGCACTGAAATTCCACCCGCTTCCTTGAATCGTTTAATGATATTATGCACTGTAGAGGGAGAAATATGCAAATCCCTTCCAATCTTTCTTAGAGGTACATTGTTTTTAAACATTTCAATCATTTTTTCACACATTTGTTGACAAACTGGAGATCCTCTGATCATCTTTACTCATCAAAGACTCAGCCTTTCCTGGATGCTGCTTTTGTACCAAACCATGATTACAATCACCTGTCACCTACATCATCTGTTTGGAATCACATCATTATTTAGTTTTTTCACTTTATTACTAGCCCTAAATTGCCCCCGTCCCAACTTTTTTTGGAATGTGTTGCAGGCCTGAAATGCAGGAATTGAGGTATATTAATAAATGAAATGAAGTTGAGCAGATAAAACATGAAATATTTTGGGTTCATCCTGTCTGCAATGAACTAAAAGTCAAAGTAAATGTAATAAACACTAAATCTAGTAGGTTCAGTGCAGGTTCTGGAAGACATAGTCTGTACAGTTATAAATGACTGATTATTGCAGTTTTGATTGTGCATTCTAGTTGATTCTGAAGGGAAACCTAAACAGATTAGTGTCAGATGCAGAGAATATTTTGAAAAATACTAACATAAATAGTTGAAAAACAACCTCAGTTTTCACCAGAAATTCAGAATTTAGTGAACACAGCCCAAATGCCAGTTGTCCAAAACTAAATATTTAAAGTTTTTCCTCCAAGAACACCTAACCAGACTCACTCACTTTAAGGATCTTGAATTCAAAATCATGTCATGAATGAAGTCACACAACAATACTGAGGAGGAAAGCTACAATGAGGGAGAAAAACCCTCAAAGCTGCAAGAGTACAGAGGCGAAAACTACAACCAGCAAAATGCCACATGCTGTATTGTGTCCTAGATTGTGTTTTCCAGGCCATTAGAATTGACATATTTTCCTCCTGCCCCCCTGCAAGAGCTTTGTGTCACCAGTTTTGTGTCCTTTGTATCTTTTAAAATTAATCCATCTCTTTTCTTCTGGTTTTAGCGCAATCATCCAGCTGATGGTGTGTACGATTGTATACATCAGTCCTGATTAGTCGTTAACAGCAGAGTGCATTTTTAAATCTGCACTCTCCATCTAATTTTCTCTCTCATTAAGTCGTCAGAGGGCGAAAATGTCTCATGTATCGTGTGCTGGTTTTAAAACAGACTGTGGAAACACTGTGGAATCTGCTCGGAAAACCAGGAGAGTGTTCAGAAACAGGGAGAATGTGCAGAATTTGAAAGGTTTTACGTGAAATTTCATACCAAGTGGGAAATAATTGCAGATGCACGTGAGGAGACTGAAAAAATCTTGGGTCACTTTTGGGATTTTTTTTTCCTCTCGTCGTATTGCTGACGTTGGTGTAACGTCAAACGGACGATCTTTTCAGATGAACGATTGGTTGAGGCAAATGAGGCGGGGCGAAAAGGATGGAATCAGTCGAGCAGAGGAGACAGGAGGTATGCTTCACCCCATCATTTAGCTTATCTCACATTGTCTGTGTTTCGTTTTCTTTGTCACCATCTTTTTTCTGTTTCCGAAAGAAGCCATTTTGTTTCTCCCCAAAGGCAGTTTTGGTACAAATCTTGTGCGTCAGGCACAAAGTCTCCTCCCCACACCCTCCGTAAGCTGATTGCAGAAGATGCGTGAAAGTGGGGCCTTCTCCTGCTGAATACATTACGTCCTCACTTTTTAACCCAGCAAGACTATTACCCATCAGCCCCTGTTAAATCCTTATCAGCAGCAGCCAGATGGTGAACATGTGAATAATGTCAATAACGCAGGGCTTGTTGATCAAATGCTGAGGCTAGGAAATCTGTCATGAGGGCGTAAAAAGAAAGAGTGAGACCTTTGTTACCAGGTATCCAGAGGATTAAAAATTTAAATCTAAATAAAGTGAGTAAATTTGTAAGTCCTTGGTGCTACCTGTGTACAATATTATGGTTTAAATGGTTTAGAAGCTACATATTGCAGTTTCACTGTTGCACAAACATACACAGGCTTAGTGGGAACCTGTGTCTAAATTTAACCGTCCAGGGTGCTCGTCTCCTTCATGTACAGAATAATTTTAGCAGGGCAGTCAGGTGTGTTTATCACTGATAAGGACGGACTTTTGTTCACCAAGCTAGTGTAATGGGGTGCAAGCCTGCCCTCTAGTGTTGGAAATCACACTGAATTACTCCTCTCTTTTACTTACAAATTGAGCACCAGCACAGTTCATCCAAACATACACCGATCAGCCATAACATTAAAACCACTGCCTTGTTTCTACACTCACTGTCCATTTTATCAGCTCCACTTACCATATACAAGCACTTTGTAGTTCTACAATTACTGACTGTAGTCCATTTGTTTCTTTACATGCTTTGTAAGCCCCCTTTCATGCTGTTCTTTAATCGTCAAGACTCTCACAGGACCACTACAGAGCAGGTATTATTTGGGTGGTGGATGATTCTCAGCACTGCAGTGACACTGACATGGATGCTAGTGTCTTAGTGTGTGTTGTGCTGGTATGAGTTGATAAGACACAGCAGCGCTGCTGGAGTTTTTAAACACCTCACTGTCACTGCTGGACTGAGAATAGTCCACCAACCAAAAATATCCAGCCAACAGCGCCCTGTGGGCAGCGTCCTGTGACCACTGATGAAGGTCTAGAAGATGACCAACTCAAACAGCAGCAATAGATGAGCGATCGTCTCTCACTTTACAAGGTGAACCAACTAGGTAGGAGTGTGTAATAGAGTGGACAGTGAGTGGACATGGTATTTAAAAACTCCATCAGCGCTGCTGTGTCTAATCCAACCCATACCAGCACAACACACACTAACACAACACCAAAATGTCAGTGTCACTGCAGTGCTGAGAGTGATCCACCACCTAAATAATACCTGCTCTGTGGGGGTCCTGACCATTGAAGAACAGGGTGAAAGCAGGCTAACAAAGTATGTAGAGAAACAGATGGGCTACAGTCAGTAATTGTAGAGCCACAAAGTGCTTCTATATGGTAAGTGGAGCTGATAAAATGGACAGTGAGTGTAGAAACAAGGAGGTGGTTTTAATGTTATGGCTGATCGGTGTACAAACAAGTCAAACGTTTTTACGTCAAATTTATTTAAAAAATGCCTCAAAAACACACAACTAATCAAAGCTTCAGGTGGCTGCAGCATCAGATAAACACACAGGGTTTTACTCCTATCAAACCGGAACATAATCTGATGTTGGTTCCCTGGTCTGATCAATCAAAATTTTGGCTGTGACATGCAGACAGGATTTGGCATGAACAGCATCCTTCGAACCTGATTTGATCTTCTACTGTGGTAGCCTTTGCACCACAAGGTTACATTACTTGTTTGTGCCATAGTAGTAGCTCAGTAGTTAGATTTTTTTTAAATAATGCCTTTATTTATCATATATACACCGATGAGGCATAACATTATGTCCTAATATTGTGTTGGTCCCCCTTTTGCTGCCAAAACAGCCCTGCAACTGTGATGCACTGTGTATTCTGACACCTTTCTATCAGAACCAGCATTAACTTCTTCAGCAATTTGAGCTACAGTAGCTCATCTGTTGGATCGGACCACACGGACCAGCCTTTGCTCCCCACGTGCATCAATGAGCCTTGGTCACCCATGACCCTGTTGCTGGTTTACCACTGTTCCTTCCTTGGACCCCTTTTGATAGATACTGACCACTGCAGACCGCGAACACCCCACAAGAGCTGCAGTTTTGGAGATGCTCTGACCCAGTCATCTAGAGTAACACAATTTGGCCCTCGTCAAACTCGCTCAAATCCTTACACTTGCCCATTTTTCCTGCTTCTAACACATCAACTTTGAGGATAAAATTTTCACTTGCTGCCAAATATATCCCACCCACTAACAGGTGCCATGATGAAAAGATAATCAGTGTTCATAATGTCAGTGGTCATAATGTTATGCTTTGTCGGTGTACATATACAGGTGTACAGTACAACGAAATTCTTTCTTTGCATATCCCAGCCTGTTTGGAAGCTGGGGTCAGAGCGCAGGGTCAGCCATTGAGGGTTAAGGGCCTTGCCCAAGTGCCCAAGTTAATTAGTGGACTAACAATCAAAAGGTTGCTGGTTTAAGCCCCACCACTGCCAAGTCCCATGACTTTAGTTTAAGACTTGGCTGTATTACTAGTCAGGCCAAGTGTTTCACAGATGCAATTAGATCTGTTCAAAGATGACAGTGGTACCTTGTAACTCAACGTCCCCTAAACTCAAAATCTTTGAAACTCAACACCTTTCGTCAAAAAATTTGCAACCTGAAACTCAACATGTTTAGTTTGTTTTTTAAAAATGTATTTATTTAATTTCAAATTAACAATGAACAGCCACTTTGTTCAGCGCTCGGCTTGAGCGATGAGGTCAAACATCATGAAAGTGTGAATATGAGACGAAACTGCATTTGTGTGGAATAATCGTCAGATTCACCCTGAAAGCTCCACATGTATCTGTGTTTAGCTGGATTTTCCTCGTTTCACTTTTAAACTTCTGTTATAGCTCAGGGTTCTGAAAATCAGAAGAATCAGCTTTTTATTTCACTGTTTTTATATTATATGTGTTATTTTCAGTGTATAAGTGTTAAAAACAACGCCATTATTTTACATTAGCCCAAAATATATGCAGTTCCACGGGACCATGGAACACATTAAGAGGTTTCTCATACATCTTTATGGGAAAAATACCTTAAAACTTAATGTATTTTAAACTCAACGCCAGTCCCAGAACCAACTGACGTTGAGTTTCAAGGTACCACTGTATATACTGTATGTATGTGTACTTAAGTATATTCGTACACATTTATATGAATGTCCATGTATATACATATTGGCCGAATTCAGTGTGCAATACTTGCCACTCTATTACTTTAATATTTAACATTTAATCTATATTTCATTTGTACCATACACTGTATACTTGGAACTGCACCTCCCTGCACTTTTACTTTCATTCATTCATTTTTCACTCAAATCCTTCCTCATCCTTAGTAACTGCACTGTAGTTATGCAATATATGTAAAACTCAGGTTACTTTCAATCTTGGCTGTTATGTTTGTGCTATCCATCCATCCATCCATCTATGAGAATGTCATTTGTGCTGCAGCAGAGAATTCTTTTGTCTGTTTGAAGAGCTAGCACAAACAGCTAAGTATGGTCTACTGTACGCCCTGAGTCTTTCTTTAAAAATTCAGATTAAAATGACCCTTGTCCTCTGTCCACTCTGGTAAACTATCCATTGTGGATGACCTAATTAATTCTAAACGCTGGCTGGTTGACTTAGTAAATGATATGTCCACTCAAAGCAAAATATGCATTTACATTTCACTTTTATGTTTTCACCATTGCTTTATTCTAGTCAGGGTCACAGTGGGTCCAGTGGAAGGGGGAAGGGGGGTTGACTGGGTTTCATTGCACCCTATGCTGTCTAGTTGAGGCACCTGCACTAGTGATGGATGATTTCACTTTACCACTGGCAGGTAAGAAAGATGCAGCTGGCAGAAAAATAGGTGAAATTTTTTTTAAATTGCTGGCAACTCTTATGTTTAGAAGGTCAAACGTAACAGGCATAGTTACCATAAGTAACATAATAAAACAACATAGCCATAGGCTAACAGGGGCATTCATCAAATCTCTCTAGTAACCTCAGTTATCAAAATCAATGCTTTCCCAGACATCCTATTTTTAATGTACCTCGAGGGCAAATTACCCAACATGCACCTCCGTATGGCAAGCAGTGTGGCAGTGTTTTCTGCCCTGACCCACTTTACATGTACCAATATTATTTTAAGAAGAGAGCCAGACACCCTGAGGAAGAATCACACAGCATCAAATGCCCGTGGAACCTCCAAAAAGCTTCACCATAATCACACCACAGCAATTTTAATGATGGTGAAAAGCTTTTATATTGATTTTCATGCTTTTACTGCAAGAGTGAGGTTTACCCTCATCCAAATGATCACAAAAACTAAAACAAGGTCAAATAAAGGCCAACGGAAAAACTGCACTTTCTGGATGATGAAAAGACCTTGACCAAAAATGATGAGGAATAGATGAGCAGGATAAATCTGAGTGCAATGACAAACCAAAAGCCTCCTTGTATAAAATCTAATTTTTCTTCAATCATATGAGCTGTCAGGACTGATTCATCACAGCACTGTCAGAACATTAGTGTAGATTCATCTCTCCCTGTACACACATGCAGTGAATAAAAACCAGATACACTGCAGATGGAAACACACAAGAAATCAGACTGCATTTCAAATCCATAAGTATGCAACACTGGTGCCACACAGCAACAAACACTATTTGGGCAAAAGTATTGGGACGTCCCTTTTGAATTTAAAATAGATTTTAATTGAATCTAAAGCAAATTATATGCTTGCAACTTGCTAATTACAACAGAAGCAGGTTAGGGAAGGCCCTTCTTTTTTCAGCATTACTGTACCCCTGTGCATAAAGCAAGTTCTATAAAGACATGAAGAAAAACTTGCTTTAAAGAAACTCCAGAGCCTTGACCTCAGCCCCACTGAACAGCTTCAGAATGAACTGAAATAACACTTAAGGCTTCTTTGAGCTACATCCATGCCCAGTCACAGAAATGCTCCTTTGACTAAATAGGCACAAATAGACACACGATCACATAAAGGTATCTCTATTTTAATACCATTTGCTTTTAAACAAGCTCATGTAATATAGTATAGGTTCTGGGTTTGATTGGCCATATAGTGTGGATCCTGGGTTGAATTGGCCATATAGTGTGGATCCTGGGTTGGATTGGCCATATAGTGTAGGTCCTGGGTTTGACTGGCCATATAGTGTGGATCCTGGCTTGGATTGGCCATATAGTGTAGGTCCTGGGTTGGATTGGTCATGTAGTGTAGGTCTTGGGTTTGACTGGCCATATAGTGTGGATCCTGGGTTTGATTGGCCATATAATGTAGGTCCTGGGTTTGACTGGCCATATAGTGTAGGTCCTGGGTTTGATTGGCCATATAGTGTAGGTCCTGGGTTTGATTGGCCATATAGTGTAGATTGGCCATATAGTGTAGGTCCTGGGTTGGATTGGTCATATAGTGTAGGTCTTGGGTTTGACTGGCCATATAGTGTGGATCCTGGGTTTGATTGGCCATATAATGTAGGTCCTGGGTTTGACTGGCCATATAGTGTAGGTCCTGGGTTTGATTGGCCATATAGTGTAGGTCCTGGGTTTGATTGGCCATATAGTGTAGGTCCTGGGTTTGATTGGCCATATAGTGTAGATTGGCCATATAGTGTAGGTCCTGGGTTTGATTGGCCATATAGTGTAGATTGGCCATATAGTGTAGGTCCTGGGTTTGATTGGCCATATAGTGTAGATTGGCTATATAGTGTAGGTCCTGTGTTTGATTGGTCATATAGTGTAGGTCCTGTGTTTGATTGGTCATATAGTGTAGGTCCTGGGTTTGACAGACAGATCCATTCTTTCAAGTAGTGATGGGTCGGTCGTGAACGATCCGGCTCTAAGAGCCGGCTCTTTAAACTGAACGACGGGATCCGGCTCCTGATTGGGAGCCGATTCGGGGTTTTTTTCCGTTTTTTGTTTGTTTGTTTTTGTTAAAGCCGCACGTGATTGGTCAAGATGTGTGGTGGCGTTTGTGTGTTTACACTGAGCAGGAGGGGAGGGGTTTCAGACACACACACACACACAAACACACACAGTGAGCACACAAACAGGAGGGAGAGAGAGAGAGGGAGAGAGAGAGAGAGAGAGAGAGAGAGAGAGAGAGAGAGAGAGAGAGAGCGAGCGAGAGAGCTCTGCACTTTACATAGCCAGACATTACACACTGGAAAGGTGAGGAAAATGAGTGAGAGGAAACATAGTAAAGTTTGGACACGAGAAGTCCCTTTTACAGAGAAGTACAGACCCACTGAGCTGGTGGGAGACCAAGTGTTCAGTTCAGATGCCCCACATCTTATACATGTGATGGCACATAGACTGTGTATTGTAGCAACATCTGTCCCCTCAGAGAGAATCTTTTTTAACAGGGCAGATTATAACAGAAAGGATCAACCCCTCAAAGATGAGCTCCTTGGTTTTTCTGAATGCCAATCTTCGCTAAAGAATTACAAATACTGTCTGAATGCTGCTTTTTCTTTTTTTTTTGCACATTTTCATATATAATTTATAAAGTGATACTTTGTTGATGCTGTGTTGTTTCACTCTAGATGAAATTTAGAAATAATATACACAATCAGACCTTTTTGTCTAATTGAGATGGGTCTTTGTTTTTGTATTTTATAATTTATTGTTGTAGCACTCTGTTCCATGTTGAGTATATAAATAAAGCCTTTTAAATAATAAACATTTGATACAATGTTTTTACATTAGTAATTCATTTTACATGTAATTTGGCAAATAATTAATTTAAGTAACAAAAAAATCTAAGGAGCCACTTGGGAGCCGAAAGAGCCGGCTCTTTTTAGTGAGCCAAGGCAAAAGAACCGGCTCTCTAAAAAGAGCCGGAATTCCCATCACTACTTTCAAGTTAGTGGGTTTTCTGAAAATGTGCAGGGTCAAAAAATACATACAGTTAATTAGATTCTATTTAACTTCCATTATTTGTATCTCACTTTGTAGCATGGCCTACTAATTTTTAGTTAATGACAGTAACTTTGACTTCTCTCTGCCCCTACTGACTGCACAGTGGCTTTAGGGGATTAAAAACAAAACCCTTATGCTGGGTAGAAATAAGTCTGTGTGGACATCCAACAACTACTAAAAGGTCAGCTATACCGTAAAAGTAATGTGACAGGTGAAACCAATCTACTAATAATACAAAAGTTACTGAAAACAGGAAGCAAAGCCCAAATAAGGAAAGTGGGATGTGAAGGTCACACAGGTTGATACTGCATGGAAACTAATAGGTGTTAGAAATGTGTGACATTTTATCACTTTGACCACCAAATCCAAAATTTTGTAACACTTGGTCAACACCAGTGAATAAATACTGTAGGTATAGGTTATTATACTTATTTATTGAACTTAAGTTAATGACACATAAATCTGTAAACAACCAGGAAAGGATGCAGAAGCTAATTAACTGCTAAAGCATTTAGCTTAAAGTACTTAAGAAGTCCATAGAAGACTTGGAGTAGCCTGCACAAGTCAGCGAGGGACAAGGAACAGGTAAAACCAATATAATATGAGAAAGTTAACATGAACAGAAAGCAAAGACCATATAATGAATGTACAAAATATTGTGTTAAATTTTGTCATGGTAATACAGAAGAACATATTAATTTGAGGGTGGACCTGTGTGTTGATTTATTTAATTTGACTTATATTTGATTTGGCACAGTTTTTGCTATCACAACCCTCCTATCTACCCAGGCTTTGGACCAGCACTTGAGGGTGCGCTATGGGTTCCCCCAATAGCTGGGTTTCTCACCCACTGTTCAGTATTCACATGAGATTCACATGAGAAGTGGCACAACAGCTCTTGCGCAAAGCTTAACGTGCCTTATTGTACTAAAACAATCAAAAAATGTTATTAGTGGAGAGAACTTATGAGCAGTAATAATTAGAAGTTTAGTGTTCCTGTGTTGTTAAGCTTTTTTTTAACCATAAGTGTTTTAGACTCTCAAGAATAAAATTTCTCAGCACCCCGAGCTATAACACAAGTTTAAAAGTGAAACAGTGAGGAAAATCCAGCTAAACACAGATACATGTAGAGCTTTCAGGGTAATTTGACAGTTAGTCCACACAAATGCAGATTCGTCTTATATGAAAAAAAACTGAACACATTCAGTTTAACGTAAACGTTGAGTTTGAGGGTACAAATTTCTCGACGAAGGGCATTGAGTTTTAAAGATTTTGAGTTTAGGGGACGTTGAGTTACAAGGTACCACTGTATAGTATATATGTGGGGGTATAGCTCAGTAGTAGAGAATTTTGCTGCAGATCAAGAGTTCCCTTGTTTACATCCTGGTTTTACTTATAAATAACTGGTAATGTTCAGTTTTCTGTTTAACCAGGCCTATAAAATGTATCAGTCAAATAAGAATTTTACTGTCTTATTTGCTTTTCTGTGTCATCATTCCAACAGTATTTTATGTAAACAGCAGTTTGGGATGATAACCAATCAGATACAGATATGTCTCTGCAGGTGTGATTTTGTATCATCCAGAATCAGCTTTATCAGGCACTGCTGGCACAAACACCAGCTCAGGGCTATAAAACTGCAGCTGCCACACAATTCAGTCTTTCTGATGCATCTGGCCTTAGTGATGGCAGCAGAAAGTCACGCACCATTAGCCCCGGAGTTCAGAGTCCTTCAGTGAGCTTTTGCCGCCCACGGCCATTACCGGCAGATCTACAGCTGCTTGGTTTGAAAGGAGAGCAGGTGGACACTCTTCCATCATGCCTCCGGCTCATTAAGCACATGATTACTGAAAATCATCCTGCACTACACATAACAACACCTACAAATGTAATGTCAGGACTTAGTGGCTGTCAGACTATTTATATAGAGTGTTTGGATGGTTTATTATTACACTAAGATGATGAGAATGACGTTTCAGTTTTAGAAAAGAGAGAAAGAGAAAATGCACCAACCCTCCAGCTGCCCCGCTGCTAGTACAATCCCAGCATGCATCTGTCTGCTTCAAATACTATGCTCAAGCATGCAGAGCACTCTCAATCAGTCTTTCTGACTGACTCTGATTATGTAGGGTTAAAAAAGGAAAGAAAATCGCAGATCATAGAGGTGGATGAGTCAGACAGAAAAGAACTAGAACTGTAAGAATGGCAGTTAGTGGACGTCACCCAGCACACACAGCTACAGAAAGGCATGGAAATGGTGCAACACTGGTAATTTGTCACTCCACTTGATTAACAAACAGCAGGAAAGACAACAGCCACACTTTATACCACCACTTAACTCCATTTGAGTGTAATGCACCCTAATTCCTCTGCATTTCTATTTGCATGGTAGACCAGAAAATAGAAAGGACTAGTTTTCACACAAGCAGACAACAACAAAAGTAAAAATGGTCAATATGCCTTGGTTAAGCAATTTCAAAATCACTAAATTTATCAAAATGAAAAGTCCATTACTTTTGTTAACATATGAACTGTCAGTCAGGTGGCGCAGTGGTAAAATACGCTAGCACACCAGAGCTGGGATTTCGAATACATCGTATAGAATCTCAGCTCTGCCATCCGGGTGAGCTGGGCGGCTATATGAACAACGTTTGGCTGTTGTTCATACAGGTTTAGGGAGCCGGATAGGGACCTCATAACTGATGCAATTACGACCTCTGCTGGCCGGTTGATTGGCGTCTGCACAAAGTAGAGGAATAATGCTGATCAGGGTCTGGCTCTCTGCACAGGGCTGATTCGCATATGAACTCGTATCAGAGGGGACGTGTGTCAGTTTGCTCTCCTCAATCAGGGGTGGGGGTCAGCACCAGTAGAGAGGAAGCATAACACAATTGGGTAAAAATTGGACACGCTAAAAATCGGGAGAAAAAGGGAGAAAAGAAGGAATACAATAACAATTTCCACTGTCCTTACTATTAGTCATTTAAGTTGAGAACAAACTTACAGAATTTGGCAGCATCCTGGGATATCGTTGGCCATACAGCTTCAGCTATGCATGGTATACTATTTATACACAGTCTTGCAGTTGTAAATGCAGCCATGAATGGTATTTACAAAAGTTCTCAATGTTAACGAATACATTCAGTTTTCAGTTTTGCCCTTTTATCTATCTGTCTATTCTGAGATGCAAAGCGGCACGATAGCTCAGTGGGTAGCCCAGTCACCTCACAGCAAGAAGGTCCCAGGTTCGATTTCCAGGTGGAGCGGTCCAGGTCCTTTCTGTGCATGTTCTCCCCATGTCTGCGTGGGTTTCCTCCAGCGGCTCCGGTTTCCTCCCTCACAGCAAGAAGCTCCTGGGTTAGATTTCTAGGTGTGGCGGTCCGGGTCCTTTCTGTGTGAAGTTAGCATGTTCTCTCCATGTCTGTGTGGGTTTTCTCCAGGAGCTCCGGTTTCCTCCCACAGTCCAAAGACGTGCAAGTCAGGTGAACTGCAGATAATAAATTGTCCATGACTGTGTTTGACATTAAACTTGAACTAATGAATCTTGTGTAAGCAGTAATTACCTGTCCTGTCATGT